>NC_085863.1:25189377-25251877 GCF_034702125.1 Engraulis encrasicolus | reverse complement strand
CGAAATAAAGCTCAAGGCCTAGAACACAACTTCAGCCTGTACTTTTCTGAAGGCTAAACTACAGACTAGGGAGAAATAGGGCCCGGGCACTTTTGGCTTAAAGGGGCCCCTCATAATTAGCGGCGCAGAACTGACTCACTGGTGGGCCTCACAACCTCGAGGGCCCCTATTTTCAGAAATGTAAAATATAGCCTAAATTAAACTTACAAATTTACATTTTTGGAAATAGGAGGCCCACGAGGGTGCGGGCCCACCGGGAAATGCCTGCGATGCCAGATGGCCAGTCCAGCCCTGTGCTTTTGTCCCTTTCAGGACATTTTGTTCAGCAGTGCTCATGCAAGACAATTATCATCCAGACTGCTGTCTGACATA
The DNA here is from genome assembly GCF_034702125.1 of Engraulis encrasicolus. Lineage (NCBI taxonomy): Eukaryota > Metazoa > Chordata > Actinopteri > Clupeiformes > Engraulidae > Engraulis > Engraulis encrasicolus. The sequence goes on along the minus strand of NC_085863.1, from coordinate 25,251,505 downwards.
CAAACCCAAACTCCATAGAAGTTGGGACACAAGGTTAATTGTGAATAATAACAAAATACTGCCATTTTCAAAAACTGGGTCTGACATTAGTTGGATAGGAGAACGGTACAAAGAAAATATATAAGCCATCAAAACTGACAAAAATGATTGTTTTGGGGGATATTCATGAATATGTAAATCCAACGCGTCTCAAAAGAGTTGGGACGGAGACAATAAAAGGCAGCAAATGTCAAGTAAGACTAAAAACAAAACAAAGGACAACACTTAACAGTTAATAGCATTAACCGATGAGATGATTTTATATAAAAACAGTGTTGATTCCTATCTTGGACATGATTTCAACCGCTTAAATCCTAGGTGTATTCCTTGTCATGTTTTGCAATGTTTTCCTTTCTGTAGTGCTTACAGTGTGGTAGGTCTTGATCAAAAGCCTGCCATTTTATGGCCTGCTGGTCCTGATGTTGGAGTTAAACTGTTAAAACACAGTAGAGAATGCAATTTGTCCTTACTATGTGGCAGTTATCGAAGATCTCCCTTCAAAATATAAAGCACGAGTGGCTTTTCATGCTGTTTAAAACCTATTTATTTCATTCAGTACTGTATTTAATTCTACAGGTGAGTTAGAACAGCTCAACCAATGTACTAGTGCACCCCCATGGCATCATGGAGGCTGACTTTTGAAGTTAGCACTAACACAAGTTGGATGGTCCATTTTCACTGTAGCACAGGACTCTATTATTTTCAAAAATAATTGAATTCTGCAACTTCTGCTGACTTCTGTAAGCAAATTACAGTTTCCCATGTCTTCTGGGTCTATTTCAAGTGAGCTCGGGTGGATAGGGGAATGTTAAACCCCTCTATCATTTGCACACATGAAGCGTCCTTAATATTGTCAAGTTTTAACTAGCTGTAATTCTCGGAGTGCTAGAGCACTCAGACTACAGCCAATATATATTTCATGATGTTATGAACCTATACAATGATTTTAATGACAAAAATATGTCTCTATATGTGTCTATATACACTCAATCACGGTAAATCAAGGTAATTCAAAACTTTATGTAATAACTATGGTGATTGTTCCCTCTGCATCTGCATCTAATTCTGAGTGACTCAGCCTCTCTGTGATTGTTTTCGACTCAAATTGTGCATCAGTACAATTCATTTTGAAATGTTCTTCCTTTTTGTGTTATCTTATTTGGATGTTTATAACATTTCACTGATCCCCGTCCCAACTTATTTGAGACGTGTTGCAGTTATCAAATTAGAAATGAGTACATATGTCCCCTAAAACAATATTTTTTCTCGGTTTTAACATGTTTTAACATGTTGTCTTTTCACTATTCTCCATCTAAGGAATATATTGAATGTTATGAAAATGATAGCATTTTGAGTTTACCAAACGTCCCAACTTCACCGGAGTTGGGGTTTGTAGTTCCTTCATGGTGGAACAAGCCTGTTACATGTTTGAGAGCACAGCAAATACTATCTTCCAATCAGCCCTGTTCTGTACCTTGCAAGGTTGTTGCGAAACTTTACAAGAGGACGGTCAGTCACACTACCAAAATGTGTGTGTGCGCACCCGCGAGCAATGGCAGATGGAGGCCTGATGCTGGCACGCAACAAACATTAACATTCTCACCCATCGTGACTGCCGACGATAGCGTAGAAAAAGGAGTGATAATATGGTATTGAACGAGTGATAATACGTATGGTATTGAAAGTGTGTGTGTGTGTGTGTGTGTGTGCGTGTGTGAGTGTGTGTGTGTGTGCGCACGCGTGTGTGCGTGTGTGCGTGTGTGTGTGTGTGTGTGTGTGTGTGTGTGTGTGTGTGTGTGTGTGTGTGCACGCATGAGTATGTGTGTGTGTGTGCGTGTGCGTGTTTGTGTTGACGTATGCTATGGTGGACATCTTTGTATAGAACTGAATAAAGTTGTAACAAATATAAGCTGGAGGCTGGAGCAACAAGTTGTGCACCACTTGCATTTTGCATTTTTATACAGACGTCTTTGTTTCTTAGTGCTTTGTATACATTGTGTGTCGTCTACTTATATTTGATCTGACATTGCTTGATCAACAAGTTGAACTTTATATGTTATGTGCATGTATGTGTGCGTGTGTGTATGTTTGAGCGTGTGTGTGTGTGTGTGTGTGTGTGTGTGTGTGTGTTGCAAATTTCGCTGTTATCTCTCCCATCTTTTCTCTCCGCTGCTAAAGCATTTCAGTGGGTGTGTTGCCAAGCAACACATGAACTCTTTTCTTTCAAGGAGTGGCGAGGGGACCTTGATTCTCTTGGTGTAAAAATAAACACGAACAAAAAGAGAGGGAGTTAGGGAGAAAAAAAAACAGACGAGTGTCCTTCAATCCAGAATGAGACTCCTTGCTAAATGCGTGCCCCTTTTTCTTAATCTCCCTCCCCCCTTCACCCTTCTACTTTCTATCTTACACACAGACGAACAAACACACACACACACACACACACACACACACACACACACACACACACACACACACACACACAAGCAAACTGTTGAAGCTGAGTCTTTTATTCCATCATAGTTATGTAAGTTCACTTTCCAATTTCGGAGGTCTCTGCAGCACCACACAGATCCCAACATGGCTGTGTCACACACCGTCAAGCCAACGGCACACTTTTCATAGTAATCATTACAATATAATGTATGATCATATTGTGTTTCTGTGTTTAACAATTACGTCGACATTGTTGAAAGAATGAACGGAGGTCGTCTTATTTGCATAAGAGGTGTTACGTAGGCTAGCTACACCGTTTGTTTCCCAGCCTCCAGCTCACTCAAGAACACAGCCAGGGTCGTTTCAAGGTATGTAATTGGGGGCCCTAGGCAAAGAGGGGCTAAGCAGCCCCCCCCCTTTTTTTCTTCTTCTCTTCAAACTATTGAGGAGAGGGCACCTCCAGGGATATTTTGATAACAGTGTCTTGACACTTTTTTGTCAATGATTTTAGGGAGTTGCTGCCACACTCACAAAGTTTTCATTGCTGTCATTTAAGCACAAAATACATAGGCCTAGACAATTGCAAAATACATGGGGGCCCTACACAATTACCTTGTTTGCCTGGTTGCGACAGGTCTGTTCAAAGCCCACAGCTGAGGTGGGGGGGAGCAGGGTAACATCTGGGCCGACACTGGCATGGATCTGGCTCAGGTAAGACATAAACATAAGCATATAATGAAACCAATATATCTCAGTAATATATGAAGTGATATATTTCAGTTATATGTCATATAACCACATATGTCACACTAGTGGGTCATTAAAAAAATCAAATACCAACCCATCATGTTTGTAAATGGTGTGCCTGTTTACATTTCTCCTCCTCCTGGTTTTCAGGCAAGAAAAAAAAAATCCTGATACTTGTCTCTCTCAACTTTTTAGGGGGTGTTTTATTGGATGGCTGAATAATATGACTTCTCTGACAGGACCACGGTTAGTAAATTGATGGGACTGTTTTGGCGTTGTGCTTTATTCGGGTCTATTTTCAGTCAGCAATTGGCGTTGACCGGTGACAGTATATTTAGCAACAGCACATTATACCCAACATATGCACCCATAATGTCCCACTCAAAACACTGAAAAGTTGACTGAAAAGTTACTTGACAGATTTTTTGGACACATTTTGATATGCTTATATTGCTAATAATCCTCACACATTGTTGAGAATCCATCAGTATGGTTTAACTGGTTTAATTAATAGGCCTATCTGATAAAGATCACAGCTCTAAGGCTGTTTTACACTAAGGCACCTTCGTCCACAGAAAGCACAGCTAATACTTTATTTATCAACCAGTCACACCTCTGCTGCTGTTGCTGTGTCAAGGCGCAGTCACGACAAGTGGCAAATGCGGCGCTTGGTTGGATGCTGAGAGAATAACTGAGAGTTTAGCGCTCGCGCTCTCTCGGGAGCATGCTCTCCTCACCACGCCACAATTTCCGAACAGGGACACAACAACCGATTTGAGGTTCAGAGAGAACCAGGAGATGAACCACTGATGCCTGTGAATGCTAAGGCAGTTTTGATGTAATACATTTGTTTACTCCAACAAGCGGTTTGTTTGGCCATCCAAATTATGAACACCTTACGAGCCACTTCTAAACGTTGCATCAGATCAGTCACGAATACTTGGATAATGGTTACAGCAAAAACACTGCAAAGTTAATAGAAAATGAGTAAATCAGAGCGAGGCAGTCGGATCCTCCTGGTCCTGGCGTAGGATAGGCTGCTCGCGCTGTGCCAATGCGCGCCACGAGTCTACAGTAGTTCCAGGCGCGCGGCATGCTGTCTCCGCCCAGGCTCTTTTATACCCAAATCTGGCGCTCTGCGTTGCTGAGGTTTCCCATGAAAAACCTACGTCACTGGCAAAGATGCTGAGAGGTAGAAACAGCGTTTTTGTATTGCTCCCCCTCCGCTTTTTCTTTTTTTCCCATCTCGAGAAAGAGCGAGCCTATATAAGGAGACAGCACGCTGATATTCTAGCACTTTTGCCTTTACCCAAACTCTCAGCCTGGGAAACAATAACGACACTAACAGAGCTCTTACCACTTTCGTGGAAGTGCTCAATACTTTACGCAAGTTTACACTACATATAGCCTACCAGATTCAAAGTGGGATGGTGTAGACAGACGAACAATACAACTTTGAGCAACATATTAGTCTGTCCAAAAGTTTGCCTCGACAACACCTCAAGGAGGACAGTTAGACTATCTCAAGAAATGTACCGTTCGACAAAGGGGGCTTCGAAGGCACGGAGGGACCAAATAAATGCGGAGATTCGTAATCTGAAAGAACTTTTGCCCATCTCCGATGCAGACAAGGCACGACTCTCCTATCTGCACATCATGTCACTCGCCTGCATGTACACGAGAAAGACCGTCTTCTTCTCTCAAGGTAAATAAAACCCTTGATAATATGTTACTTTGTTTGCTCCTGTGAGGTTGTCTCGATCAATAGAAAACCAGTTTTATTTGTTTACCATTTTGACAAAAAGTAAGCCTTGAAGTTTTGTAAAGTTGGCGTGCACAGGGCTCGTGCCTCTGTCCATGGTTCTGAAATGTATCTGTCGCTGTCTGTGGTGCTAGTGTGTACATGAGGGAAAGTTGCGCAGCATGGGCTTGAGTGCTTGATTCGATTAAAATCATTGTTTAGTTCTGATTAGTTTATGTTTTAATGACATAACACCAATACACCAACGCGTTCCTTAGCCGGATTGATTTCATTCATCACGATCTGTGCTCTACAGAGATGGCACTCACCGGTCGTGACGAGGAGCGCGAGAGCGGAAGCTTGCTCTCTCTTGGAGAACTGTCGGAGCTGATGAACTCTCTGCCGGCATTCCTCTTACTCATGTCGAGCGAGGGAAAACTTCTGTATCTGTCAGACAACGTCACGGAGCATCTTGGACACTCTATGGTGAGCAGCATTTAGCCATTTTCGTCTTTACCGCTATTCGCCAACAAGTTGTTACGATATGGTGGTTGCCCATTACATTGGTTATTAATTGGTTAATTGTTTCTTTGTGTCTTCAGGTTGACCTGGTAGCCCAAAGTGACAGTGTGTTCGACATCATCGACCCGAATGACCATTTTATTCTCAGAAGCAATCTCGTGCCGACAACAACAACAGACACAGGTAAATTAATAGGGCTATGTGGATTGACTTGGCCTGGCCTCACAAATTAGTTTGCGTACTCTAACAAGCATAGTAAACAAATGTGTTTTTTCACCGTGACATTTTCTTCTCCGTCCCTTTCAGACCGCCTCTTTCGTTGCCGTTTCAACACCTCCAAGTTCATCCGTCGCCAAGGAAGTGGGAGCAAGCTGACGCTAGTGCGCGCGCGTTGCCTGTCTCTCCCGCCTTCCCTCTCCTCCTACTGGTCCTCAAACCCCGTGTGGATGTGCTCCTGCTCGCCCTTAGAACCCCGCACACCGTACCCAGCCTCGCCCAAGAACCCGTTACTCACTCCGCCCCCCGACCAGTCTTTTTTCCTGGCTTGCTTCCACTCCAGACACGCGCGAGACATGAAACTGCTGGATGCGCAGGACAGGTATAGCCTATATGAGTCACATTTTTCCTATACATCTTCATTTGCCTTACCTGCTGAGTTGATCATTTGTTGCTGTTTTTTTTTAACTACTGTTCCGTTTTACACACGAGTTGTACTTATCATTTATTCCGTTTGTTGTTATTGCAGCGTCAGCGTGTACCTGGGCTATGACGTAGAGACGCTGCGTTCGCGCTCCTGGTACAGCCTGCTGCACCCCAGAGACCTCCCTCATGCCTCAGCAAAACACTGCGCTCTGTGTGAGTAAAAACGCGCATACACGTCTACGCACAAGCACACACACACACACACACACACACACACACACACACACACACACACACACACATACACATGCAAAGCCAAATAGAACATATAAATTAGTTGTCCACTTAAAATAAACACAGTTCAATTCCTCAGACGCAATTTGTACATTAACAGTTTTAGCTGAAATGGATGAAATGTTAACTAAGTTTCCCTCCTTTTTCTGTCCCTTGGTCTCTACCCCCCCCCTCCTCCTCATCTCTTCCTTCTCTTCATGCTCATCCTCCTCTGATGCTCATCCTCCCCCTGATCCTCTTATTCCTGCTCCTCCTCCTCTTCCTCCTCCTCCTCCTCTTCCCCTCCTCCATCACCTCCATCACCTCCTCCTCCTCCTCTTCCTCCTCCTCCCTCCTCCTCTTCCTCCTCCACCTGTCCCGCGGTGCAGTGCGTGAGCCTGGGGAGAGGCGTGCGGAGATGGTGGTGCGCGTGCAGGCGCTGGACGGCTCGTGGGTGTGGCTCTACATGGTGCTGCAGGTGGAGATGGGAGACCAGCCTATCACCTGCCTCAACTACATCATCAGGTGAGCCACACCTCGCTGTTGTAGTTCATTTAGATTTTGTAAGAAATAAACATGGACTTACAGGTCATTCTAGGGGTTGTGTAACAGTCTTTCTTTCTCTCTCTCTCTCTCTCTCTCTCTCTCTCTCTCTCTCTCTCTCTCTCTCTCTCTCTCTCTCTCTCTCTCTCTCTCAGTGAGTCGGAGGCCTGGTCTGTGCGGCAGCAGCTGTGTCTGGAGCAGAACCAGCTGGCCCTGTACCTGGGTAGTGGTGCCGGTGGTGGTGGTGCTGCTGGCGGTGACGATAGTGGTGCCACCAGCTACCCTTACCCGGAGCCCCTGGGCCTGTCGTGCCAGTCGGACCCCCTGTCCAGCCCCCTGTCGGACCAGGTGTTCACGCCCAGCAGCAGCGGCCTCTCGGCCCAGTCCTTCGACTTCAACCTGCCCACCACCTCCAGCCAGAGCTCCTCAGACGAGCTGGGCAGCATCGGGCCTCTTGACCCACACCATCCCCATCACCACCACCACCAGCAGCAGCAGCCCCAGCAGCAGCAGCAGCAGCAGCCTCCTCACCCCAGCGAGGGCTTCCCCCCGCTGGGCGAGTGGAGCGCTCTCACTGCCCCCCTCCAAGCCAAGCTGGAGACCACCGTCTCCTCCTCCCCTTCCTCCTCCTCCACAGTGTGTTCCCCTCCACACCCACACCTGCCCCCGCTTCATACCCTGCCCTCCCTCTCCCTAATCCAGCCCCTCAACCCCCAGCAGAAGGGGGAGTTGGTGTGCACACCCCCTTACACCCCCCGTCTCGTTGCCCATGGCAGCTTCCTCTTTGGGGACGAGCAGTTTGGGTTCGACCCCTCTGCTGCTCTCGGGAGGTGTGGTACTACTACTGTAGCCGGCCCAGGGGTACCCTCAGTGGAGCCCCCAACCCTGAGTGGCGCCGCCCCCGACCTGGGCCTGGTTCTCCCCACCCAGGGTGCCCGTCGTAAGCCCCAGTACGGCAAGCTTCCTCTCGGGCACGGCGGCGGCAGCACGGGCGAGTACACCACCATGGCACTGCCCGAGATCCGGGGGCCACTGTACGTGGATGTGCCCCATGGGCACTACCCCCCGCTACTACCCCCCGAGGGCCTCCTGACCCCCGACGCCTCCCCCACCACCAAGCTGCCCCCCTTCCCCCCCCAGCGGGGCGGGGCCTGGGAGAAGGAGCTGGAGAGGCTGGAGATCTCTCTGCTGGCCCAGTACATCAGTGCCGTGGCCGAGGGTTTCTATGACAACCCCCTGCACCCGAAGCCAGCCTCCCGAAGCCCCTCCCAGACCCAGGCCCCCTCGCACCACCAGAGTCAGTCTGTGCCCACATGCGAGCTGTATTCAGCTAACGCGTGGGCGGCTGTTGCCTACCAACACGTCCCAGAGGAGATCTCTCTGTTCGAAGAGAGCATCGTAGTGGACGCCTCCCCCAAAAACTCCTCCATCAACACTTCCCCGTCCTCCTCCCCAACCTCCACACCTACCTACACCTCCACCTCCACCTCCGCCTCCCCCTACTCCATGGAGTGCTCCCATCCCGCTCCCGAGGCCTGGACCTCCCCCTGCCAGCGCCAGGGAGCTCAGTCCCCTATTGGTGAATACCACTTCAGTAGCGTCCAGTCGACGCGTTGTAACCACCCAGTTGGGGGCGGGCCAGTGGGCGCCGTAGTAACAGGCCTGGGCGAGGAGGAGGAGGAGGGGGTCAGCGGCTTCAGTGGGCTTATAGAGGATATGGAGGTGGAAACCTCCAGCATCCCAACAGCCACTGGGGCAACACTGGCTCCGCCTCTTCCTCCCACCGGTGCCGTCGGCAGCGCCTCACTTCCTCTGCCCGCCCCCGGACCGTCCTGTGCCCAGTCCCTCCTCCTGGAGGAGCTGGTGGCCATGGAAACCGTGTTTGGGGCTGATGCCCCGATGGCCCCCGCAGTGGGGCAACATTCTGAGTTGTATCAACTCTCTCACCGCACCTCTCCGCATGCCATCTTCCCAGGTAAGCAGACACACCGTCCTGAATGCACATATATGTTACATTGTCATGGCACATGCATTTACACACATACACATACACATACCTACTTATATACACATACCTGCATACATACATACATACAAATAGTACAAAATAGTAGAAAAATATTCCTATTGATTGACCTACAGTGTGTCTAATGTTTTGCTTCTCTCTCTTCTTCTTGTCTTTCAGATGGAACCAGTGATCACACGTTTTGAAATAAGTCTATGACTTAATTGAGTATGGCATATTGCCATCCTTATTGAAGCTACATTTCTCAGAAATATTGCTGTATAATGTCTGTACAACATGTACAAAGAGCACACAAACAAAAAAGAGACAATTTCTTATATACACTGTATAGTGAATATGACAGTGTTTCAAATCACATTTCTTAATTGTTTGTTTATTGACTTGACTTAATGAACTGTACGCGGAAGGATAAAAAAATATATGACGCGCGGGGTTTGTATTCACTAATGTGAAGATGCTTATCTAATGGATGCACTACATATACAACCGAGAGGAACTTGTTTGATCTCGTTCTGTCGTAAACCACAGTGTTTCCAAAATACCAACGTAGAGTTCTCTACGCCTAAGTAAAGGATGATTCCTATGGTTTTTGAATATTTAATATTTGATCATCTTGATTACAAGAAGTATTATATTTATGTGTCAAAGTGCAATTCTGTGTACAAGTATGTGTACATGAATAACTTTCAATGATATGTTGATGATATATTTGCCGTGTCACAAGATATATTTTATTGATTCAAATATGAAGTATGTATTGACATGGAGAGTGTATTGACTGTATTCCTATGAGCTGTATTTTCTCATGAGAAGAAAATGAGTTTTATTTTTCTTACCGGCCCATAGAGGGCAGCTTTGCTGAGTGTTGTGCGTGATGCTGTGGCGTAGGATGTGCCATGTCTATGTGAAAACCAAGGCCGAGGGCCTTGATTAAAGCTTATTATGGGGGTGAGAAGTGGCTGTGTGGTTATTGTGCACTCTGCTCCTCTCCTCTATTCTCTCCTATTCCCTCCTTCCCTCCCCGCTCGTCTCCCCTCATCTCCTCTACACACAGTTCTTCTTCTCCTCCTATGCTCACCCCTTCCTCTCCGCTCTCCTACCCTCGCCCATTCTCTCCTCTCCTTTTTTCCTCTGCTATCCTCTGCTCGTCTTTCCTTTCATCTCCTCCCCTGGCCCTCTCCTCCTCTCTTCTCCTCCTATCCTTAACAATCCTCTCCCCTGCTCCTCCTATGCTATTCTCTCACTTACACTCCTCTCATCTTTTCTGTTGTCCTACCCTCTTCTACTCCTCTTCTCCTCCCCTCTCATCCTCACCAGTTCTCTCCTATTCAGTGCTCCCTTCCTATTCTCTCCAATCCTCTCCTCTTCTCCTGCTCCTCTGCTAGCCTCTCTTCTTGCCTCCTCTCCTCCTCTCCTCCTCTCATCTCATCCCCTCATCATGTCCTCTTCTCCTCCTCTGCTGTCCTCTCCTCTGTCCTCCTCTCCTCCTCTCATCTCCTCCCCTCATCATGTCCTCCTCCCTGCTTGCCTTCTATTCACTTGCTCCTCACTGGTCTCCATGGTTTCACCAGAACCCACAGCTGAGGGCTGACGCACATGCTGACAGCCAGTCTGCCTTGGCGCATGCGCGCCTGCAGACACACACACAAACACACACACACACACACACACACACACACACACACACACACACACACACACACACACACACAAACACACACACACAGTACACGACACACTCCCGTCACACGCACACACCCTTGACTCATGGGCACAATCATCTTCCCACACTAAACGGAAGCGCGCGGGCAGACACATACACGCTTACCACACACACACACACACGTACACACACACTCCTGTTCAGCCCACTCTGAGTTGTTACACCAGCTCTTTTGCAGGATGCTGTGCAACAGAAGGCCATAAATGGAGCTTCCTGTCTCACGCTCTGCTCCAATCATCTCTCCTCTCCGAGACACTGCACTATCTATCTATCTATCTATCTATCTATCTATCTATCTATCTATCTATCTATCTATCTATCTATCTATCTATCAGAACTCTTATCAGGCACAATTAGGAACATCTATCTATCTATCTATCTATCTATCTATCTATCTATCTATCTATCTATCTATCTATCATCTATCAGAACTATCAGGCACAATTAGGAACATCTATCTATCTATCTATCTATCTATCTATCTATCTATCTATCTATCTATCTATCACAACTCTTATCAGGCACAATTAGGAACATCTATCCATCTATCTATCAGAACTCTTATCAGGCACAATTAGGAACATCTATCTATCTATCTATCTATCTATCTATCTATCTATCTATCTATGACTGACTGTCTTTCTGCATGTCTGCCATCTGCTTGTTTGCATACAACTGCAATTGCCTGTCTTAGTTTGGGGTTACAGTAGGGCTGGGGACCAGCAGCGGCAGATCACAGTAAGATAGTCTGGGGCCCCAAGGCTACAGGTTGGTGTGGGCCCTCTGGAAGGCACATTTCGTGACAGATTTACATAGACAGTGTCTATGTTACAATGCAGGAATTAAGGATAACATGTCTACCAACTGTGCGCCACACGACACCTGATTCTTTTCAATACTGCATCCTATCACAACTCTGCCTTTTTTTGGGCCAATCAAGGGTCCCCTGGCATGTGGGGACCCCTAGGCCGCAGCCATATCTAGCCTGTGCATTAATCCGGCCCTGGGGACCGGTAAGTATGTGTTGGGATATTTTAGGTGGAGCAAGTAGTACTTGGGCAGCTGTTCTCCCTTCACCTGTTGCTGGACTGGAATATTGACATCTGTATCTCAACAGATGAAATACGGTATGAAATACAGTATCTGAAATACAGTACGAAACTGTAGCTACAAGCAGGGATGCTGATGGTGTGTGGGGGGTTGGGGCAAAGGGCTTAGTTGTCCCAGGTAGAAGGGGCCCCAGAATTGAGTTCTCATTACATTGTAGGGCCTACTTTGTTCTATGCCTGGCTAAAGCTGTCACAGGCCCTGGCTTCAAGGGACACACAGCGCAGACAGTACAGAAACACACACGTATCTCTCCGTCCCTTTACACCACACGCTTGCGAGCGCACACACACACACACACACACACACACACGCACACAAACACGCACGCGCACACAAACATACACATACACACACACACACACACAGACACACACAAACACACACTCAGAAATCTTGTTTTTGTAGAGCTCATCCGAGCTAGCTCTCACCTTGTCCTTGTGCAGTTGAAGAGGAGGAGTAAAAATAGACGAGTCTGAAAAGAAGTGAGCGAGTGAAAGAGAGCGTGTGAGAGAGAGAGAGAGAGAGAGAGAGAGAGACAGAGAGCTGTGAAAAGGACTGAAAGGTGCAGAAGGGGACTGTAAGTACTCATGTCTATGCCTGTCTTTCTTTCTTTCTTTCTTTCTTTCTTTCTTTCTTTCTTTCTTTCTTTCTTTCTTTCTTTCCCATTCTCTCTTCCTTTCTCTCTTTCGCTCTCTCTGTCTCTTGCCCCCTCTCCCCCCCCCCCTCTCTCTCATATAGGCTCTGTTCCCCTGTCTCTCCGCTTTCCCCTGACTCTCTCCTCCCACACACACTGATCACACAGATGAACCTCCTTTCATCTTCCTCTCTCCATTCATACACCCTCTTACACACACACACACACACACACACACACACACACACACACACACACACACGCACACGCACACACACACACTCATTAGTCAAGTTCTGACTCACCTCTCTCTCTCACTCATCTCGCTCCTCTATCCTTCGTTTTAACACATGCCTACTCCTCCTCTTATCCTTTTTGCCACCCCCCACGCCACACACACACACACACACACACACACACACACACACACACACACACACACACACACACACACACACACACACACACACACACGCACACACACACACATGCTTCATTCACAAAGCGCAGGTGCATACAACATACTTCATCATTCAAAGACGCTCACCCACACAGACTATGAGGTACGCATGCAAGTGCTTTTCCATTTGGTCAACAAGTGTTTCTTAATTTGTCTGCATCCACTGAATGAAAACACGCGCGCACACGCACACACACACTTTTAATGAGATGCAAGTGCCCATGTATGGCCAACAAGTGTTTTTACACACAAACACACACACACGCACAAACGCACGCACAAACGCACACACGCACGCACAGACGCACGCACACACACACACACCCACGTATTCACACCCACTTTTAACACCTGTATTTTGAAATTCTCTTCACAGACAAACCCCTAAATCCCCCACAATCTAGACTCTCACACCTGGCCTTAAATCCAGAATTGTTTTGTAAACTAGCCACAATCATTGAGGGGGGCCTGTGTTGTAGTCTGGCCCCGAGGCCCGTGGAATCATAATCCGTCCCTGGCTACCAACAGCAGATATGGAGCGATATGTAGTAACTGGGGTAACTGGGTTTGACGTGGTGACCTTGAAACAGCGGCGTGTTACCCCCTTATACAGTATGAGCCACTGTCTGTCCGGGCCCAGGACAAAGTCATCTGAAAGGGCCCCAGTGCCCACCCAATACATAAAATGTATTGAGAACCCAACTCTTGGTCCCTCTTTCCTGGGGGCCTGGGACAATTGACCCCGTTGGTTCCCCTATTGGCTAACTTGATTATACTTTTACAGTAAGGACCACCAACCAAACGAAATACAGCTGCAATAGCACACAGAAAGTTGACACAATGAAATAAAGCAGACGTGAATAGGAGGACTAAAATGAACAAGCAATAAATGAATGACGTGGACTGTGATGATATGATATGTATGGGCCACCGTAGTGGCTTACGTGTGATGTCATAGGGTTACGTTCTGAATAAACCGTCAGTCCTTTGAGTACAATCTTACCTGGTGGTCACGTCCGTGCTCCCTCTCATGACATGGTGTCAGAAGTTAACAATTTAGCGAACAAGTTTTAAGAATGGCAAAGTTAGGACCTCCGGAGAAGTTTGACTTCACTCGCCCGTCAGAATGGCCGATGTGGCGCCGTCGTTTCGATCGTTATCGAGTGGCAACGAAGCTGGACCAGGACAGCGGTGAAGTTCAAGTGAACACGTTGCTATATGCTATGGGGAAGGAAGCCGAGGCTATCTACGAGTCGTTCGTGTATGACCAGATTCAACGGGCCGAAGATTGGGATGGTGAGGAAGTAGACCCTGAAATGAACTATGACATAGTGATAAACAAGTTCCACGAGCATTTTGTACCCAAGAGAAATGTAATTCATGAACGGGCATGTTTTCATAGACGATCACAAAAGCCTGACGAGTCAGTGGAAGCCTTTATTCGAAGCCTGTACGAGCTAGCACAGTACTGTGAGTTCGGAGCTAACAAGGATGAGCATATCAGGGATAGACTTGTGATTGGCATCTCTGACACGGACGTGTCAGAAAAGCTACAATTGGAGCCAGACCTGTCACTGGAAAAGGCGATCCAAATCGCTCGCCAAAATGAACAAATTAAACAACAAAATGTGGGCTTGCGCGCGGACTGTTCTGTGGATGCTATGGGGCAAGGACATAGAAGGCGGCAATTCAGTGGCAGAGATGGCGGGAAAGACAGACCACAGTGGGCGAAGAGGGACGACAGGGGTGAGTTTGCCTGTTTACGATGCAATGGCCGGCATGGAAACGCACGCCCCTGCCCAGCTAAGAATAGGAGATGCAGAAAATGTAACAAAATGGGGCACTTCGAGGCTGTCTGCCAAAGTAGAGCACTGAAAGAAGTAGCAGTTGAGTCCGACAGTGAATATGGGGACGATGAATATTTTGTCGGGGCTGTAGGAAAGGCTACACCAGACGTGATTGCGCAGCCAGGCCCTGACAACGAGTGGCTAGTAGACCTGGATGTGAATGGCAGCATAGTGGAGTTTAAAATAGACACCGGCGCAGACATAACAGTAATGTCGCAGTCTGCATTCAACAAACTACTGCAATGCCCACGGTTGATCAAGACTGGCCCAAAGCCCCACATTACCAGCCCAGGAGGCAAAGTGCAGACAGTGGGCAGGTTCCTCGCCTCAACTCCATACAAGGGACAGCGGTACAAGTACTGGGTGACTGTTATCAAGGGGCCATACTCTCACAATCTCCTGGGGCGCAGTGTTGCCAAGAGAATGGGTCTAGTGATGAGAGTAAATGCAATCAAATCAGAACAGCTGAGTGATGTGTTTGGGGACATTGGACTGTTTAAATGTGACCCAGTGAAAATTGAGTTAAAGCCTGATGCAGAGCCCTACTCCCTGGCGACACCACGTCGCATCCCATTCCCCCTCCTTCCAAAAGTGGAGGCGGAACTGAAAAGAATGCTGTCCCATGGCATAATAGAGGAAGTCACAGGTCCCAGTGATTGGTGTGCCCCGATGGTCCCTGTTGAGAAGAAGAACAAAGAGCAAGTTAGAGTGTGTGTAGACTTGAAACGCCTGAACAGAGCAGTGCGACGTGAGAGGTACATGTTGCCCACTCTCGAAGACATAGCTCCAAAGCTGGCCGGAGCAACAATATTCTCCACTCTCGATGCGACAAGTGGGTTCTGGCAGATCCCGTTGGAGGAGAGCAGCCGGAAGCTGACAACATTCATAACCCCTATGGGAAGGTTCTGTTTCCGCAGGCTGCCATTCGGAATCACGTCAGCGCCAGAGATCTTCCAGAAACGGATGTCTACTCTGCTGCAGGATCACGAGGGGGTGGTCGTGGTGATGGATGACATCCTGGTGTATGGCGCCACGACTGAAGAGCATGATCGTCGTCTGACTGCAGTCTTACAGACCATCAGAGAGAGTGGGCTGAAGCTGAACAAGGCCAAGTGTCACTTTGGCAAACCAGAACTCCAGTACTTTGGCCACCTCATCAGTGCAGAGGGGCTGAGACCGGACCCCAGCAAGGTGAAAGCGATCACTAACATGTCCAGTCCAACAAACGTCGAGGAGCTGCGTCAAGTCCTGGGGCTCATCAATTACGTCGGGAGATTCCTGCCAGATCTCTCCTCAAAGCTACACCCGATCACAGACCTGCTGAAGAGGGAGAATGACTGGGTCTGGGGTGACGCACAAGACAGAGCGTTTCAGTGCGTCAAAACCATGCTGGCGTCTGCCCCTGCTCTGGCATACTACGAAGTTGACAGAAAGACTGTGGTTAGTGCAGACGCGAGCAGCTATGGCCTAGGCGCTGCTCTGATGCAAGAACATGGGGGTGAGTTGAAGCCAGTGGCATTCTGTTCCCGTACACTCTCAGAGGCAGAAAAACGATACTCACAGATTGAAAAAGAGTGCCTGGCAAGTGTGTGGGCCTGTGAGAGGTTCGCCCGCTACGTCCAAGGTATGGCCAGCTTCCACGTACACACAGACCACAAACCTCTTGTGCCACTTATAAATTCCTACGACTTAGACAAGGCTCCCCCCAGGTGTCAGAGACTCCTCATGCGCCTCATGCGTTTCAATGTAGTGGCAGAGCACATCCCAGGGAAACAGCTCGTCGTCGCCGACACACTTTCCAGGTTGCCATTGTCTGAGGGGAGCGATGGAGAGCTGGAACAGGAAGTACAGGCCTATATTAACTCTGTTGTTGCAAATGCCCCAGTCTCATCACAGAGGCTCAGTGAGATCCGTACTGTCACTCAGCAAGACGAAGAGCTGCCACAGATCATAGCCTTCATCAGACATGGGTGGCCACGCAAGTCACAAGTGCCGCCATCCCTGCTGCCTTACTTTTCCGAGAGGGCGCAACTTTCTGAAACCGATGGGCTAGTGCTGTACCAGGACAGGATCGTCATCCCTGCTGTCCTGAGACCTGCCATACTGGAGCAGATCCACAAAGGCCACCAGGGCCTCACAAGGTGCCGTGCACGTGCAAGGATGTCTGTGTGGTGGCCATCCATCAGCAGCGAGATAACACAGAAGGTGACAAAATGCCAATTCTGCATTGAAAACAAGCCCACTCAGCGACGTGAACCATTACTCACCACAGCTCTTCCCGAGGGCCCTTGGCAGCGCATAGCAGCTGATCTCTGTGAACTTGGGAAAAAGACTTACCTCATAGTGACCGATTACTACTCCAGAGACATTGAAATAGCTCACATCACTGCAGCATCCAGTTCCCAGGTCATCAATAGGCTCAAGGCCATGTTCGTAAGATGGGGCATACCGCTCGAACTGGTGAGTGACAATGGCACGCATTTTTCATCATCAGAGTTCAAAGACTTTAGTGTAGAATATGGCTTTGCTCACACCACGACTAGCCCTCACTATCCCCAAGCAAACGGTGCAGCAGACGGCTAAGCACATTCTGAAGCAGCCAGATCCACATCTTGCCCTGATGTGCTACAGAGCAACCCCCAGTGCAGCAACCGGTGTGAGCCCAGCTCAGCTCATGACTGGAAGATGCATTAGAACTACTCTTCCTATGTTGGAAGGGCAGCTGCAGCCGGCACCTGTTGACAGGCAACAGGTCCTCGAGAGAGACGCACAGGCAAAGTCATCTTACCAGTTCTACTACAATCGACGCCACTCTGCTCGTCACCTTCCACCGCTTCTTCAGGGCCAGGACGTCAGGGTCAAGATCGACGGAGAGAAGGGGTGGAAGACTCCTGCCAAAGTCATTGGCCGGTGCCAGGAGCCCCGGTCGTACCTGGTGAAGACGGACAGCGGTGCAGTGCTGCGTCGCAATCGGCGACATCTACAAGCCGGGCCAGAGTCTTCAGATTCATCTGACCGAGAGCCGCCAGCTGGGGGACCAACACCGCCGCCAGCTAGACCGTCACCTCCAGCCAGTCCAGTGCTGCCAGCTAGACCGTCACCTGCAGCCACTCCCGCGCGCAGCGACGAGCCAGCAGACCAGAGGGCCCCAGACGGAGCGGCGAGGAATGCAACCCCGCATACAGCACGCAGTGGGGTACAGGTGACTTCCAGGGGCCGTGAGGTCAGACCTCCATGCAGGTATAGAGACACTTAGTTAGGCCTTCCCCTTTGCTATGATGCTCGAAAAAAAAAAAAAATGTGTTAAATAATTACATTCACAGTGCGTTTTATGTTTGTATGCCTAACAATTTTATACTGACAGTTGTGTGGTGTTAACAGTTATAATGAATGATGCATTCTTCAGCATGCCACGGGACTGTTGGCAAGGACTGCATGGCTGTTGCCGAAGTTAAACACATGGACTCTTAACTCTTCTTTTGTGTGATAGGAACAGCAACTATCGAGGGCAGAATAAATCCCTACGTTGCTGCGGATGGCGGGCAGTCTACCCCAAAATCCTAGTTTATGTCCTATCTGTTCTGCCTGTTCTGTCTGTCTGTCTGTCTGTCTGTCTGTGTTGTGTAGTTAATGGGTTCTATTCGTCTTAAAAGCGGGAGAGATGATGATGAGTTTTAATGTATTTTTTATTCAACTTAAAAGGGGGAGATGTGATGATATGATATGTATGGGCCACCGTAGTGGCTTACGTGTGATGTCATAGGGTTACGTTCTGAATAAACCGTCAGTCCTTTGAGTACAATCTTACCTGGTGGTCACGTCCGTGCTTCCTCTCATGACGTGGACCTAGTTTGTTGCTCCTGCTGTGTCAGAGTTCCAAGTGGCGTAGGCCTAGTCTGTTTTGCTTTCTTCCAGACAGAGCACTGCTTCACTGACACCTAGTGGTGTGTCTGCCTACTACACGTCCTCCGCAGTTTCATCATGTTTATTCATGACCGTGATCACGATCTCTGAGTGTAGGTGATGATGCACTCTGCTCTGGTGCTGCAGGACTTAAGAGGGTGGCACATGGGAAATCAGTGAAATGTTAGACACCTTACATCCAAAAATATAACTTACCTCAGACATATTGCCACTGAGTTGAATCAAATAGAATTGTATATGCATGTCCATTTCTGTAACTAATGAAATGATTCAAAAACCGTCGAATGAATAATGCAGGATATTATACAATTATTTAGCCTAGTGAAATCAATAAGAACAAATCAGTGATGAGAGAATGCTGGTGTATCAGACAGCATTATTTGGACTGCATTACCTTTTCTACACAGTAGATGGCGGTCATTACTGTCACGTGCGCGAAAAAAACTGACGAAGAAGAACCGGAAGTACTAACAGCGGAAATAGCTTTTTTTGATTATTGAATTGTTCAATACCCCAAACAACAGAAATTGAATGATGTTTATAAAACCTGGGCCAGAGTTTCAAGAGAATAAACTTAAATTAGGAGCTCAGAATGTGCAGGAAAAAATGATGCACTGTTGTTAACCCGGTCACGTGAAAACAGGGTTGGATACTAAACGTAAGGTAAGCACTAAACTAGCTAAGCTAGCAGCTGGCTAACAGTTTTTTCTTGAAAGTGTGTGAAAATGTGTGTGCCAATTGTACAAGTAGGCAACTATTCTACGCGTTGTTATAGATCCTTGAAGTGTGTATGTTAATGTAATGGTTTGAACGGAATTGGTGAAATGGTAATGGTGTTTGCAGATTTAAAATGGTCAAGAAGCTAGGCACAGAAGTGCAATGATTCTGAGTGTCATGCGCTAGTGCTACCCTTTGCTACATCTGCCTAATGATGGAATAAGTTGTCATTGTGTAGAGGTCAAGTCAGGACATTGAATGGAGTGCTGGGGTCAGGCACAATACGTTTTAGTCACGCAAATAACAGGTTTAGAAGTAAGTATGATAAAGAGAGAGCAGCTGTGTTTGCTTAGCTAGCTTTATTCGAATGGTACAGCATCTTTTTGATTTGGCTGGCTGTCATTGGTTTCTTTGATGGGAGGATGTTTTGGTTTTGGAAGTGGTGCTTACATTCCGCCCTCACCAAGTGTTTGGGACCTTTACTTACCATTGGCTTAAGATTTGCTACCTACCCCATCTAAAAACATTTATGGTGAAATCATTTTTTAGCTGTCCTCACATTTCTCAGAGCCAAGAAGCATGACACACAAGGCCTGTTTGCATCACAGCCCTGTGACTTCAAACAAGCAATGGTTTCTCTACTTAGGCAGGGTGCAAGGAACTGTGCATGTCCATCCATTTCTCAAACCGGGTCCCTCCCTACTACCTTACAATAAGCAATAAGTTAATGTGTTTTTCATGTCCTAAGCAGGGATGTCAATAACTCTACTTACTCTATTTTTGTGCAACCACATTATCCCAAACATCACTCATTCTGAACCTAAGACCGCATACATGTTCTATACGTCCCAACGTGACCCACGACATACATTCATCATGACACATTTCAATGAAAATGTATGTAACTGTAAATGTATGTGATGCTGCTGCATGCCTTTATGCATCATATGATCAATGCATGCATCACACACATTTACTCATGGAATGTCTGGCTGTTTCTCAGCTGATCTCGTCTCACTGTGCTTGGTTCTAAAGGAAGTGTCCAGCAGCATACTTCAACACACATTCCGCAAAACCCACATATCACACATTGCCATCTACACATGAGTGCATATGGGCATACTCAAATGTGAGGTGTGTCTGCTTGCTTCCTAGCTGCTCTTGTGAGAAGAGAAGTGTTTACTTGTTTCTCAGCCTCTCTGCTCTCTTATTCACTTGTGTCTTAGAGGTCCACAGTGGGCGTCTGGGTGAGATCGAAAAGACTACAAATGCTTTTTTAGTCCCAAAGGAATAGGGGTGCACCGATACCACTTTTTTGAAAACCGATACAAGTACGAGTACATTAATGTATGTACTTGCCGGTACCGATACCGATACCTTTTACCACCAAAATACAATAAAAATAAATGGATGGCCTTGTTTTTTTCCACCTGTGATATTTTTATTGTCCATTTCCATGTACATTTAAATGTATGAGGTGGCACTTTTTTCCATGCTGCTTTCAAGTCCACAGAACGTGACAAGATTTTGCTTTTTTTGTGTAATAGCAGTATCGTTCCTGTTATCGGCAAGTGCTTGACGAGTACGAGTACGAGTATAATGAGCATGTATAATGACCAGTATCGGTATCGGTGCATCCCTACAAAGGACCTAAGGTGTCCACCAACATGATCAACAGCATACGGCCATAATTATATATACTATATAACTCAAGTCAACGCATCACACATAATACACCCATTCTGTATACAAAGTAGGTTAATAGGTTTGGGCAGGCAAGGCCTATTGCTGAAGGAGATGGGCTTTAGATCAGAAGGTTGCTGGTTCGAATGCCACCTTTCCACTCCCTACCTTTGAGCAAGGCACCTAACCCCACAATGCTCCAGGCAGGACTGTAAACAATACCCTGTATTTAAACGGCTTTGGATGAAAGTGTCAGCTAAGTGTAATGCAATATACAAACAAAAGAATATGCGAAGATGGTCCAATATGTGGAGCCGAGCGTCTGCTTGTTTCCTTGCTGCTCTTTGTAAGGAGTGTTTGCTTGTTTCTTAGCCGCTCTTCTTGTCTCTCTTGCTGTGTGTGTGTCTCAGTGCCCCCTGGTGGCCTGGAGATGGAGGCCCTGGACCACATGCTGACCGACCCCCTGGAGCCGGGTGCCCCAGAGACCAACGGCGGCATCATGGAGGAGTGCATGCTGGGAAAGAGCTGCGTACGGCTGCCTGAGGACCTGCTGGAGGATGTAGGTTACCACAGGGGGGTCACAGGGGTCATAAGGTCATAACGACATCATAACCTTTCTGTGTCTGCAGGTTCTTTCCATTATCCTCACTCCAGTCCTGCCTTGTGCTTGTGGCCTCGTGATGATGTCATTGACTACAGAAGTTTCATTCAATATCTTGCAAAGGCACAATTCAAAGGTTATTTTTTCATTTGCAATTGGAGTGTTGAATGGGGAAAAGTCTCCCAAAAGCTGCTGTGGCCAAGCTGACATTAAAGGGGTATGCCACTATTTTGGCCAGGGTTTATAAAGGTGGTAAAGTGTCTTATTTTTCATGTAAGCCGTTGTCTTGCTTTAAGACAAGTTAAAAGAGGGAGTATGTCGCTAAGCTAGTGAAAGTCAATGGATCCGTGTAGCATTGCTACATGCTACACGGATCCATTGACTTTCACTAGCTTAGCGACATACTACAAAGCAAAGCACGGGGCCACAAGCACAGGTGGAGGATGGGAGTTGGGATAATGGTAAGAACCCTGTCAGTTGTTGTTTTGGTCATGCACACTGACATCATTAACTCATTGGCTGCACGCTGTTTTCAAAACAAAGCCCCCATACTGCCAAGACTTTTTCAGTGTTTGTTTAAAGACCTACAGATAATTAAATTGTGCCACCTACAGGATTGTTTCCTGTATGTGCAGTAGCCTGCATTTTTTACACAGGTGTACAGTAGAAATGACCCGCGGTCAGTTTATAGAAAAGTATAAAACCTGTTTGAGATTGAGAAGCAGTGATGATTGATCTGGCCAAATGCACACATTTGCTTACTTCTGGTGTGTGCGTGTGCGTGTGTGTGTATGTGTCTGTCTATGTCTGTGTGTCTGTCTATGTGTGTGTGTGCAGCCTGAGATTTTCTTCTCTGTGCTGAGTGAGAGTACGTGGACAGACGTCCTGTCGGAGGCCCAGAGGGAGCACCTGTCTCAGTTCCTGCCCTCCTTCCCCGAGGACAACAGCTCTCAACAGCAGCGCACCGTCACCAGCCTCTTCAACAACCACAACTTCAGCTTCGGCAACCCCCTGCACCTCGCACAGAAGCTCTTCAGAGGTACCCCGACTACCGTTCACTTGTTACTGTCACCGTCACACCTTAATTTGTCTCTCATTACCTCCACCAAGCAGGTTATGTGATCGTCCAAGTTTTTTGGTGTGTGTGTCTGTGTGTGTGTCTGTGTGTGTGTCTGTGTGTGCGTCTGTGTGCGTCTGTGTGTGTGTGTGTGTGTGTGTGTGTGTGTGTGTTTGTGTGTTCTGCTGAAACTTCTGCATGTGTGTATCTGTCCACCAGAGGGTAGTAAAAGACACCGATTATCTGACGCTAGTTCAGTTTCAGATAAATAGGGTTTGTGTGCAACTCTGCTCTTCATTTTGTGCATCAGGCTTCTGTGATGAATAGCCAGCACTGTACGTGTGGGCGGAGGTGCGCTCTCTGAGCACTTTCCTAGCTTCTGCTGTCTCCAATTGTCTGTGTTGGTATGACTGCACACTCTACTATCTTGGTCTAGCTTTCTGAGTCTTTCTTTCTGTTGCTGAGTATGTAGCCCTCTCACTCTCTCTTGTCATTCTGTCTCATTTGCCCTACCTTTCTATCGTGTTTGCACATATTTCCCACATTCTTTCATACTGGGTGTTTGGCTACGACTCTTCCTCTGTTTTAGATGGCTACTTCAACCCTGAGGTGGTTAAGTACAGACGCCTGGTGGCCAAGTCCCAGCGCAGGAGACAACTCTACTGCTTACAGCAGTACTACCACAAACTCCTCAACCAGATCCTCATATCCAGGAAGGTAAGCACATGACGTGTGTGTGTGTGTGTGTGTGTGTGTGTGTGTGTGTGTGTGTGTGTGTGTGTGTGTGTGTGTGTGTGTGTGTGTGTGTGTGTGTGTGCGCGCGCGCGCGTGTGCGCGCGCTAGATGGACTAGGAATCAGTGTGTTAACCATGTCAAACCATGATTGAAATGAAAGCAAGTGTGTGTGAGAGAGTCTTTGATTATTTGTCACCATGTATCACCTGTCAGCATGTTTCTAATTCCTGTGTTTTTGTCCCTTGTCCCTTTCTACCTTCCCTGGGACGCTCTGCTTTGTTTTCTCCCCTCCTTCTCTGTAATCTTCTCAATTCTACACTCTACCTCCTCCCCCTCCCCCAACCTGTCTCCTGCTTTTTTTCTTTTTCAACTTCTCCTCTTGCTCCTCTTCCTCCTCCTATTCACCCTCCTCTTCGTCCTCCTGTTCCTCTCCTCCTCCTCTTCCTCTTGTTCCTCTCCTCCTCTCCTCCCTCTCTCCTCCCTCCCTGTGTTGTAGGAGCTGTTGGAGTGTGCTGCGCGGGGGGGTCCTGAGCTGGCCTTGAGGCGGCGCATCAGTGGCCCGGATGCGGGTGAGACGCGGGAGCGACGCGTGAGGAGGCGCGTGGAGCGCATACTGAGGGAGGTGAGGAGCGAGTGTGGAGCTGGAGACAGCACGCCCTCCTCCGACGATGACGACGGTGAGTAGCAGAGTGTCACATACACTACGTTTGATTTGTAGCCACGTGCAGGGACACTAAGGCGGTATTTGCTGTTCATTTGGATACATTACTACAACTGAAAGAGGTGTGTGTGCACTGCACATATAAGCTGAACATAGTACTAATCTCGTTTAATTCTGAAAGTTCAGAAGACACCTCACACTGAATACTGCTTTTTAAAAATGATTTTGTGGAGCAAACAGTTCTAGTTTGTGATTGATGAAGTGTTTCTGCCTTACATCTGCACTTGTATCGCTGAAGGCTTGTGCACAAGGCTTTTCATGTACACTAATCTTGTTTATTGTGCTTGTTCCAACCAACCTCTCATACATGTGAATATCCTGCATATACTGTATAGCCACTATCTGCTGTTAAGTTATATAACACTGCCAAAGTGAACACATTATTTTTCAACTGGTCTTTCTTAGGCAACTCGCGCTGGTATTAAGGTTTTTGTGTGTGTGTGTGTGTGTGTGTGTGTGTGCGCGTGTGTGTTTCAGCAGAAGTGGGTCCCTGGCTGAAGAGTCCTCCATCCCCTTCCTCCCCGACCCTGTCTGTCCCCCTCAAGGTGCTACCCAGCCTCTCCACTCAGGACATGAAGAGCAGGGGTGAGCAGCACTAGCCTGATTATCATCCACTTTCAAATTTCTTCCAGACTTGGTCTGACCAAGAGCATAACAATTAACATTTTCCAAATGGCACGGATGACCCGCCTCCCTTGATTTTGCTACTGGTTGTTTGCTTCCCGACAAAGTGGGAGGGGTTCCCTATTTTTCTGGAGCTCAGAAACGATATTTGTATTGCTCCTGGCCTGACTAGAAGCAACGTTGAAGGTGTTTCGTTACTTGGCGGTCGTGGCCTGGCTAGAACAGCACTGCTACAGCATCACTCACTGGGCAGGAGATTGTTTACGGTTTACAGATATTTTATAGGATATCATTAGTATTCATATAATTTGTAGTGCCATGTTTACAATATGGTTTGGAGCATTCTAGTTTTCATCAGTGGAATAAAAATGAGGTCCATTTTCTGTTTACATAAAATTAGACAACTTTTTATTATTATAATTTGTATCATTGCATTTGTATTTATTTTGTGTCTGTAGTACAAAATATGGCTTGGAGCCTTTTAGTGTTTGACAATCGAATAATAATGAAACTCATTTTAATCTCCTCTGTACATAAAAATAGGACAATCTTAACAACATAGCTTAGCAAGATCAGTGTTTCCCATACATTGAGGAAACTATGGCGGCCCGCCATAGTTTAAATTTGGCCGCCATAGTTTCGAAAATGTAAAAAAAAAAACTTACTTTTTTTAACTTTTGTACTTTTTTTTTACGATTTCCGTTTTTGTTAAAAACGATTTGAATTACGATTTCCTTCGCATTTTCCTCCTGGAGTAAATACATCCTATAGAGAAAACCACAAGTGCTTGAAAGACAGAGGGATCAGAAGCCTAGTCAAGTTGTGGTAGTTAGGGACAGTTGGGATGAGTTTACTAACACTCCCCAGGCTTTGTTTTACAGTTGTAATGAGTTAGGTGACAGGCCTTCATTGACACGGCAGAGGAGACATCGGGCTGCATATAGAAATGAATGTGTAATGAATGTGAATATAGACATAAATGTGTAATATGTTGTTCAGCCCTTTTAATGGGAGGAATTTTGAAAAACTGGCCCTGTGAGCAGCACCCCTCATGTAGAATGTGTACGCCTATGTGTGTGTGGGGAAAAGGCACAGCCTACCCTAGACCCTTTTTGTCTATGCGTTAACAATTTCACAGTATACTACTCTTAAATTCTTACTGTATCTCTGCTCCTATTTTTTTTTATTTATTTTTTTTATTACATAGACCCCTGCAAGAGGGACGAATTAAACTGTGTTGTAAACAGAAATGATTCACTGCACTGCATTTTTAAACAAATATAAATAACAATGTACTACTAATATCATGGGTAAAATGTTATGTAGCCTTCTTTCTCAAAATATAAATGGCTGAAATGTAGGCCTAGTCCAGTGTTTCTCAAACTTTTTCATGCTGAGGACCACTCCCCCCCAAAAATGTTCAGGTACCACCTGTGAACTGAATTGACAGTTGAAGGGTGCTTATTTGACAGTGCTAATTTCGATGCAATGTATTCACATTACAAGCCTGCCTTTTTGTGGTGAAAATAATACTTCAGCTGTGTTTAGCTTTGTAATTGTGTTACATATATAGCCTACTTCTAGCTAGTCTTGGAAAAGTAGAAATCCCCTCGTGGACCACCTGAGCACTGTCGCGGACCACCAGTGGTCCCCGGACCACACTTTGAGAATGACTGGCCTAGGCCTATAGTTTCTCCATGCGCCAATGTCATACTGTACTCATTGTTTAGCCATTTTGCATTTACACTGCGTGAATACACCCCCCCCCCCCCCCCCCCCGCCCCCACCCCCCCCCCCCCCCCCCCCCCCCCCCCGCGTGAAAGGACACCCCCACACAAGGCCCGCGTGAAAAGACGCCCCCCCCCCCCCCCGGAAAAAAAAAATCCCGGCTGCCCCCATAGTTTCCAAAATTTCTGTGGGAAACACTGCAGATTAAATACTTATGATCTTGTCTCATATTTGGGTACTGTATGTGTTTGCTTAAACCAGTGGTTCTCAAACTTTTTCCATCATTCCCCCCCTCAGAGGGCCTGGATGCCTCCGTGCCCCCCCAATCCTGGAGATAAAGCGTTAATTTCCTATACAATTCAAATTCATGATAATAATATAATGTTGGTTATGGCTTTAAATGTATTGGCTTATTGGCGAGACAGAAAATCATTTCCTTGGGAAAAAAGCAAAAACAAAATCAGATTTCACACGCTCCCCCTGCGATGCCTCCGTGCGTGCGACACACTTTGAGAAATTCTGGCTTAAACACTGTTGCTTTTATGTTTGCGATTGGTCATATTTGTGTTGTTGTTTTGGTCTTTTAGATAAAGTGGAGCTGGTAGAGAAGGATCTGAGAGCTCTGCTGAGGAGACATCGAGAGAAGAGGAAACACCAGCCTGTTAGTACACACACACACACACACACACACACGTGCGCTTGTACAAGTGCGCTTGTACCTGCATTCTGCATTCACACTAGTTTCAAATATCACAGCATGCACATACAGAGAACTAGGTGAGTGATGGGTCATTAGTAAAAGTAAGTTGATGGTTTTACAAATGTGTGCTTGTGTGTGTGCTTGTGTGTGTGCGTGCTTGTGTGTGTGCGTGCGTGTGTGTGTCTGTCTGTGTGTGTGTTTGGTATTTCAGGACCACCCTGACCTCATGACGCGTGATCTCCACCTGGGTGACATCATGTCTCGAGTCAACATCGGCAGGAAGGGCTCCGCCATGGGTAAGTGGCACCCCTGATCAACATGTGTGTGTGTGTCAAGTCAAGTGAAGTCAGCTTTATTGTCAATTTCTTTACATGCACTCCGGTCATACAAAGATTTTGATTTCTTGCTTTCTCATGCAGACATAGACATTGTGTGTGTGTGTGTGTGTGTGTGTGTGTTGCCCTCGATATGTTTTGAGTGCTTGAGTTGCATGTTTGTTGCGTGTTTGACTTTGTTTTGCACGTTTGAATGTTCTCATTCTTTTCTCTGTGTCTCCCTGATCTACCTACGTGTGCATAAAGGCTGTAACGATATTGCATCGAACCGAGGGATCGCGGTACGCAGACCCACGAACCCCTATCGCGAACCTCCCTCGCAGAATCGCGATGCGCCCTTTCAAAGTTGTTAAGGGCTCTGCATACTTAACGTGCGCACTTTGGCGCATTTGGCGCGAGAACCATTAAAATGTAGGCTACCCCTCAGTCTAGAAAACAGCAGGATACAAATGTTTGCATATGCGCTTAAAAAAGACGAGTAGACCCATTCACCCCTCTCTTATAAAATGTTCCGTCCAACCAGCACGTGCATTTGTTGTTATCAATTGCCTGAGAAACCTCCGCGAGACGAAAAACTTGGGCAAACGTCGGAAGGTAAAGCATGAAATGAACAACTGACCATGAAGGCTTTATCAAACGTGTGAATATTTTTTGATTCATGCATGCGCCGATGCATGTTGAGTGGGGACTGACGTTGAGCGGAGAGAGAGAAAGAGAGCGAGAGAGCGAGATGCTCCGCCTGCCCAAATTCTCAAACCACGCTACGCTCTAATAAGGGAAGTGTCTGAAGTCGGGCGAACGTTAAGGTCGATGTGGATATTAGGCAGCATTGCCGCATTGACCGCCTGCCTAGCGAAAACATGCTCCATTTCAGCCTCTGCATCCATTCCCGCTCTTGACAAAATGTCAAATCACAAAACCAAACAAAGGACAACGTGCGTGTTGCAAAGTGAGATGAGAACATAACTGAGGTACATTTCGAGTTTTGTTTGTATAAGCGTGGCGCGCTGCTGCACCATCAAAAAAGTTACAAAAATATTAAACATCAAAATCAAGTGTTGCATTTCTGTAAGTAATATACAGTGCCCTCCATAATTATTGGCACCCCTGGTTGAGATGTGTTAAAAGCCTTAAAATAAATTCAGTGTTTATTGCAGAAGAATACTGTCACACTGAAAATTTTAGGAAAATGTAGCCTTCAACTCAAATGAATTGTAGGAAAATAAAAAAAATCCCTGACTAAAAAATAATTATTTTTCATTAAATCACCTGTTCCACAATTATTGGCACCCTTAACAATTCCCAGGAAATAAATATAATTGAAGCATTTCTGTCATTTCTACAGTAGTTTACAAAGTTTACCAGAGTATGTAGGAACATTTAATTAGTAATTCATCACTTCCTGTTTCCCTGGGGTATAACTATGACGTGACACCGAGGCCATTTCTCTTATCCACTCTTAAACATGGGAAAGACAAAGGAACACAGCATACAAGTGAGGCAGATGTGCGTCGACCTTCACAGGTCAGGCAGAGGCTACAAGAAGATTGCCACTCAACTGCAGCTGCCCATATCTACTGTGAGAGGAATAATTAAGAAGTTCAAAACAACTGGAACAGTGGTAAACAAGCCTGGACGAGGACCCAAGTTTATTTTGCCACCACGCACAGTGAGGAGGATGGTAAGAGAAATCAAAATATCTCCAAAGCTCACTGTTACAGAATTACAACAAATGGTAGCATCCTGGGGTCACAAAGTCTCCACTCAACCATCAGGCGCTGTCTACACGCCAACAAGCTGTTTGGGAGGCATGCACGGAGAAAACCTTTCCTCACCCACAATCATAAACGCAAACGTCTTGAGTTCGCCCAGCGGTATTGGGGCTTCAACTGGGACCGTGTGCTTTGGTCAGATGAGACCAAGATTGAGCTTTTTGGCAACAAACACTCTAAGTGGGTCTGGCGTGCCACGAAAGATGCGCATGCTGAAAAGCACCTCATACCCACTGTGAAGTATGGGGGTGGGTCGGTGATGCTGTGGGGCTGTTTCGCTTCCAAAGGCCCTGGGAAGCTTGTTAGGGTGCATGGCATCATGAATGCTTTGAAATACCAGGACATTTTAAATCAAAATCTGTTGCCCTCTGCCAAAAAGCTGAAGATGGGTCGTCACTGGGTCTTTCAGCAAGACAATGACCCTAAACATATGGCCAAATCTACACAGAAATGGTTAACCAGACACAAAATCAAGCTCCTCCCATGGCCATCTCAGTCCCCAGACCTCAACCCCATTGAGAACCTGTGGGGTGAGCTGAAGAGGAGAGTACAGAGGAGAGGACCCAGGTCTCTGGATGATTTAGAGAGATTCTGCAAAGAGGAATGGCTGAAGATCCCTCTTTCTGTCTTTTCCCATCTTGTGAAACATTATAGGAGAAGATTAGGTGCTGTTTTGTTGGCAAAAGGGGGTTGTACAAAATATGAACAACAGGGGTGCTAATAATTGTGACACACATTATTTGATGTCAAATAATTATTTCTTTATGTGGGATTTTTTCCCCACTGAATAAATGCACTTGTATTGAAGGTTGGATTTTTCTCTTTTTTTCCATTAAGGTCCCATATTATTTAGAGAAAAATAATAATAATTGGAAGCTAAAAAACACATCTCAACCAGGGGTGCCAATAATAATGGAGGGCACTGTAAAACAACATGTTTCCTGACGAAATATGATCAGTGTTGTTTTCAGTTAATGTTTGGATATTAATTGGATAATGTTTGATAATGTGAGACAGTTCTTATAGGCTACCTACTGGAACCCTGACCCTTCTCTCTCCGTCTCTGTCTCTCTCACACACGGTCAGCATCTCAGCATGATATGATCTAAGCCTATTAATAATAAGCCTATTTTTCCTTGGAGAACTAATATCCCATATTTCTCTGTGTTGTGCTTTGATGTCAACACCTGGGGAACAGGTTGCAGTGGTAGGCCTATATCTGCAAAATCATTTAGTACACCTACAAAATTAATGTTACATTAAATGTAGGCAGGTAGCCTAAATGCAAAAAGAAAGCATATATAGGCCTATATATAGCCTGTATTTATATTTATATATATAATTTCTTTTCTTTTTTTTTTTCCTTTTAAAAAAAATAAATAAATCGTGGGGCTTATCGAACCGTAGGTCATATATCGTGATACAAACCGAATCGTGGGTTGGGTGTATCGTTACAGCCTTACTGTGCATACATGACTCCTGACAGTGTGTCTTCCCTGGTCTACCTACATGTGAATCAGGGCCTGACGTTACCTTTTTTGGTCACTGGCTACTGTGGCTAGCGGTTTTCCTGAGTCACTAGCCATTTAGCCTTTTGTTTTGTTAAGTTTTTTTGTTGTTCTTTAGAATATTCTTGCATTTTAAATACAAACAATTGATGGAACTCCTGTGATTTCTCACACCAAAGACTAAGTTACAGTAGCTGTGAAAATGGCTAGTGAGACTACAGCCAGCCACAGCCAAGTTGTACCAGCATTTGGCCGGTTGACAGGTGCCAGTGTCAAGCCCTGGTGTGCATGCATGAGTCTTGACCGTGTGTCTTCCCTGGTCCTCAGCGCTGTGTGAACTAGCGTTGCCTAAGAAGCGAGCGCGCGAGGAGAGGAAGAGGAGGAAGATGAGGCCGACCATCAAGGTGGAGGCGGAGGACCCCTCGGAGCTGCTCATGCCCCCCACCGCCAGCAGCACCAGCACCCCCACCACCAGCAGCTCCGGCCCAGGCCCTGGCTCCAGCACTGGCCCCGGCTCCATAGACCCCACCACCCCAACCCTGCCCCTTGCCACCGTCAAAGAGGAGTATGTCTACTGATATTACTTTTTGAAAAAAATGTTTTGGGGCTTCATAAGTGAAGAAAGTGAAAGCCCAACTCCCATCGTCATTGTGACACAGTAATCCTCAGCACACAAGTGTTCACTGCACACAACGAAATTGCATTTATGCGTCACCCGTGCAAGGGGGCAGCCCGCAATGGTGCCCGAAAGGGAGCAGTGCAGCGGGACAGTACCATGCTCAGGGTACCTCAATCATGGAGGAGGATGGGTTAGCACTGTTAAATTACTCCCCCCACCAACCTGACGGGTTGGGAGTCAAACCGGCAACCTACCTGCACAAGTCTGACGCCTTCACCTCATGACTGCCCATAAGAGAGTGTTAGAGGAGGAGAGATGGATGGGGAAGGATCAGGAAGTGACCTTGGGGGTGAATCACTCTAATCTCCACCAGTTTATTTAGTGTGTCTATCTG
Source organism: Engraulis encrasicolus (assembly GCF_034702125.1). Taxonomy (NCBI): domain Eukaryota; kingdom Metazoa; phylum Chordata; class Actinopteri; order Clupeiformes; family Engraulidae; genus Engraulis; species Engraulis encrasicolus. The sequence continues at coordinate 25,219,647 of NC_085863.1, read as the reverse complement.
TCATGTAATGTAATGTAGTGTAATGTAATGGGGTGCTCTCCTCTTCCCTCTTTCCTGTCCTCCCCCAGGCCCATAATAATGAGAAGGGCAGCATCAGTAGCCCCATAATAATGTAATGCAATGCAGTGCCATAGTAGTGTCATGTAATGGGGTGCTTCTCTTCTATCTTCTCTCCTGTCCACTCCCCATCAGGCCCATGGAGGAGGGCAGCATCAGCAGCCCAGCGGTGGTGGAGGAGATCGCTCTCAGCTTTTTCCACCTGCTGGAGAACATACTGAGACAGGAGAACCTAGCCACCTCCGCACTGGTAGGCACACACACACACACACACACACACACACACACACACATTCGTGCACGTGCACGCACACGCATACGCACACACACACACACACATTCGTGTACACACACACACACATTCGTACACACACACACACACACATTCGTACACACACATTCGTACACACACACACACACACGCACACACATTCGTGCACACACGCACACACACACACACACACACACACACGGTGGCGGTGCGCAGAGACGCAGTGTCCCGGAGTGCAGTGCGCTCCAAACACAATTTCATTGCCTTTTCTGACAATGACAATAAAAACAACTCTTGAACACATTCATTCGCACACACATTCATTTGACCTACTGGAGTATGATTGTATAACTCTGTGCCTGAAATTGAATGACTGAAACACGCTCACTGTGTGTGTGTTTTGTGTGTTGTGTTGTGTTGTAGCTGGAGGAGCGCATTCAGCAGTGGCAGACGTCTCCCGCCAGCACCCTGAACCCCTGGTACTCCCTGGCCCCCTGCTGGTCTGACCTGGTACAGCCGGCACTGCACTTCCTGGCAGGAGAGACCAAACGTGAGTCAGATAAAAGCACGGTATTGGTCAGTACAGGACTGTGCCTACCGCCGGTACATTACATTACATTATATGGTATTACATTACTAGCGTTGAAACATTTTTGGGTCGATTTTTGGGTTGATTGATGTTGGGCTGGCCATCAATATCTATTATTTTAAATGCTAATATCTTGTCTACTAATTTGTACTAACCATGTGAAAATCATTAATTAATGTATTAAAGTATTTTGGACCTCTTGGATGCGCTGATGACTTTTTTTTATTCATTCTTGATTGTGGTAATGAATTCTGGTAATGAATTCTTTTAAATATTTCTTGATTGATGGGTTGGTGACATGGCTGCTGTTTTTTTTCTCCCCAGCTGGAGTGATTGGGCTGCCCAGCGGGTTCTCTCCGTTTGTGGACTTCCATGAGCACACGCAGCAGTGGAAGTGGCTAGGTGAGTTCAAACTTCCACTTCATTTCTCCAAAAATGAAGAATATATATTTGGTATACACTGTGATTTTCAATGTATGGATTACTGGAATGGTAGATACTTAGTGTGTGTGTGTGTGTGTGTGTGTGTGTGCGTGTATGTGTCTATATGCGTGTGCGTGTAGCACCTGTACAGGACGGGGAGAAGGACTTGAGCGCCCTGTGTCAGCTTTGGCTGGAGTCTAAGGACCACGTGACCACCAAGGTGCGTACAGATTTGCTGATGTGTTGGTTATCATTTTTGTTTTGATTGTTTATATCTAATTGTATTGTTTACATGTATTGCTTTTTGTATTTGTATCGGTATCTGTATTTGTCACAGGAGGAAGATGGTGTGGACGGGACTCCTCCTGCCCCCAGAGTGTAAGCTACCTTACTTCACTACTTATGGCTCATTCTTTTGAAACTCAGTCGTCGGTAGACCCAATTTCATTATCCCAACATCCATTGTAAATGTGTTCTATTGCAACAGTTAGGGACAATACAAATGTGTGGAAACACTAATGTTTAATGTACTCTGAGTACACCCAACTGCTCCGAGTTTGTGTTTTGGAACCCTGAGCTGAGTACCTGTTGAATTGCAGTTTCCAGAGGCGGAGGTTGGCGTTTCCGACTACTGAGTTTCAAAAGAATGAGACAATATTCACTACTGTGCCCTCACTCATTGACCTTCGCATGCACAATCCCTGCTCCCTTACAGTTCAACTTTTGGGTTTCTGCAATTTTTGAATCCAATTAGATCACTGGCATCAACAAAAATATTCATGCTAAGCTGCTTATGCTAAGCTTTGTGTAAGTATTTCAAAAATGTTATGCCTGAAAGCCAAAGTGCATAATAAGCGCATTCCTAATAAAAAGGTATTATTCCTTCAACACTGTAGACCAGGGGTGGGAAACCTTTTTCATTCGAGGGGCAACTTCAGATTTTATAAAGTCCTCCAGGGCCCGTACTGAATACATAGAAATGAACACATTCCCCCCTGCACTTTTAGGCCTGTATTGAAGGCAGACACGACAGACTCCACCTTAACTAGGTACCCAGAAAGTATAATTTCATTTTATTGCAAATGTAATTTTTTAAAGATTTCTTTACAAAACACGTCATATTTGTGAAACTGTAGAAGAAACTGTATAAGATAGCACTAAACACAAATGTGGAACTGCATAACATCCAGCTTATATTGGGGACCGGATAAGGCAGCCTCAAGGGCCTTAGATGGCCCTCGAGACATTGGTTCCCCACCCCTGCTGTAGACATCCAGACCATAGCCATGCTCAACAGGGAGCCATAGGGAGCCACAGGAGGGGCAGCACCAATGGGCACAATAAGCAAGCTGCTGTCCAAGGTGCTGAAGCCAAGGGGACTCAGAGGATGGATTCCAATATGCGCACTCCCGTCCCCCCTTGCTCAATTGCCTCCTCGTGGTCTCGTGATGACGTCACCGACAACAGCGTTGTATTTCACTATCTCGCAAAATATGCAAGCGTTGTATTTCACTATCTCGGTCAATTCTAATGTAATTTTCTCATTTTCAATGAAGAATAGTCCCCCAAAAATTGTTGTGGCTTGGCTGACAGCGGGGAAACTTAATTGTTTTCTCCACGAAGGTGGGACATTAGCGAAATGCGAGGCCACAAGCCCAGACCGAGGAGGGAGTATGCTTATTGGAATACACCCAGTGAGGGAGCACTAACCTACGGATGCTAATTACTACTGCAGTGCTGCTCACAGTTACCCCCTCCACTCATACCCAGGGGTTTGGATGTGGCACTATGAAATGATATGTCCTTTTGGACAGGACTGTCACACAAGATGTTGAAATGTGAAAGTTCAAGAGATAGAACATACACTTCAGAACGCTATGTGTATTCACGACTGTCTGTTCATACAGTTAAGTTTTGTAATTTCTATATTCATATTGATTTTGTTTTGATTCCTCAGGTGGACGGACTATGTGGTGAGGCCGAGCACTGGGGAGGAGAGGCACAACTTCCAGGAGCAGGTCTGTCTCTAGATCATGTGCATCATTTGCATTCGCCAGTCTTTGTCCACTTTGGTCAACACCTAAAACTTTGTGACCCCTGTGTCTCCCTCTAGAGCACTGTCTGTCAAGGTTTGTCAGGATTTCCTGAACACCACTTCCCTTTAAATAAAAAACTCATGGACCTTTTTTTCTCCGTCCCTGTGCCCATCTGTCTCTCTCTCTCTCTCTCACACACGCTCTTTCTCTCTCTTTCTCTCTTTCTCTCTCTCTCTCTCTCTCTCTCTCTCTCTCTCTCTCTCTCTCTCTCTGGCTTTCTCTCTCTTTTTCCCTCAAATCCCTCCTATCTCTGATTTTGTGCTTGCCCTTAGTCTGTGTCATGCAGAGTTCAAAATCATGCCTTGAAATAGCTGGAAAGACAACTCCTTATCTCTCCCGATGTAATTAACTTCCACCTCGCCTGTGTCTGTATCTCCCCACAGGAGCAGCAGCGCTATGACCAGCCGCACAAGGCCTTCACCTACCGCATGCACGGCTTCGAGTCGGTGGTGGGGCCCGTCAAGGGCGTGTTCGACAAGGAGACGTCGCTCAACAAGGCCCGCGAGCACTCCCTCCTCCGCTCCGACCGACCGGCCTACGTCACCATACTCTCCCTGGGTGAGTGAGGAGGACCGTCCCTGGTTTTGTTTTTGTGAAGGTCTTCTTTCAGAAAGTCCTGCTAACCCACTAAAATAAAATACAAGAATCGCACCCGAGAGTGTGGCTTTTCTACATAATATATATATTTTTTTGAAGTACAGCACGTTTTAGGTGAAGTGCAAGGCAGGAAATGAGACTGAGACAAAGATGGAGATGGGGGAAGGGTCCACATAGCCAATTTGCAGTGCAGTGCAGTGTGACCCAATACACCCCCTGGGGCAGGGGTGGGCAGATTGGGGGTAGAATATTGACCGAAGGGCCAGATGATGTAGACAACTTGTCCGTGTCGAAAATAAGAAATGATGTACGCTGACATAAATTCTCAGCTTTGCCATTCCTGCACATTATAAGACAATGTATTTAGATGTAGTCTATGTACATGGTTAATCTAAAGTTCACAAGACCCTTGTTTTAGATAGCCATTTCAAGAATGTTTAGTGCATTTGGATTTAAAATGTGTCCTTCTTGTAGAGGCTCTTCGGGTCACATGTAATGGCTCAGCGGGCCGCATGTGGCCCCCGGGCCTGAGTTTGCCCACCTCTGCCCTGTGGTGAGGACTGAGGAGGACTTTGAGTTCAGTCTTACGCCAGGCTGAAGAATCTCATTATAATAACATCTGTGATCTAGAATCCGACATGGAACCGTGATTTTGGTCTAGAAATTGGTAGTAGATGGCCATAATGACTAATTGTGAACAGATTGTAGGCACATAATTGAAATGACTTGGTAGGTCATTACTTGACACAGTCCACTAGACTAATTGTGTGTGTGTGTGTGTGTGTGTGTGTGTGTGTGTGTGTGTGTGTGTGTGTGTGTGTGTGTGTGTGTGTGTGTGTGTGTGTGTGTGTGTGTGTGTGTGTGTGTGTGTGTGCGCGTTCAGTGCGAGATGCGGCTGCCAGGCTGCCCAATGGGGAGGGCACGAGGGCAGAGATCTGTGAACTGCTCAAGGACTCCCAGTTCCTCGCCCCCGATGTCACCAGTGCACAGGTCAGCAGTGAACATGCTTAATCAACACCACACACACACACACACACTCAATGCACAGAAATGCATCTCTTTCTCACACACAGTCAATGCGCAGAAATGTACACTCTCAATACTATCTCTTTCTCACTTGCGCAAACACACTCAATAGGCTGAAATGTGCGCACTCGATATTATATCTCGCCCTGTATTTACCCACACCACACCATTTTCACGTTTTCAAGTCAAGCATGTCATTAAGCACCACAGGTTGCAACTGCAGTCTTGCCAGTTAAAGGACCAGTTCTGCCAATTTCAATATGGTCCTGTATTGCTCACGCTACCCTTGACTTGTCAGTACCAGGTGATGCTACATTTTTCGGCTCAGCCCTTTCCGAGACCTGAGGTATTCTAATGGGGACAGATTTTGTTTACATTTTAAAAAATCTTAACATAGGCCTACTCCGAATATTTTTCCAAAAGGTAGCACTGTTTGCTAGTTGTCTGCTGATGTTGCATAACCTTTTGGATGTTATTGGGAATAAATCAAGATGTTTTTTTGAAATGTAAACCAACACCTGCCCCCATTACAATGACCAGAATCTCAGGTACAGACAAGTCCAGGGTAGTGTGAGCATTACAGCTGCATGTTGAAATTAGCTGAACTCATCCTTTAAGTGTCATTTATGAATGAGTGTACACAGTATGACCAGTGAGTAATACATGTACACCTCCAAAAATATTTAAAAGATAATCTTATGTGTAAGGATAGACCGATATATATATATATATATATATTTTAATTTTTTAAGTGTATTGGTATCGGCCAATACACGTGTGGTTTTGGCCGATACGCAATATTTATTATTTTATGTAATTTGTTTTTTTTTTTAAAGCACCAAGACACTTAATTTTTTTATTACTTGATTGTTAGAGTGGCTGTTTAAATGTTACAAGTTCTACCTCAATTTGATAATGTTAAAGGAATGTTTATTTTTAACTTGAGACCTGGAATATTTGTCACTTTTAAACCCTTTTTTTTAACCCATATCGGCCCTAAATATCGGGTATCGGAAATTGGGTATCGGCTAAGGGTGATGGAAAAAAAAATCGGTATCGCATCTGCCATTAATAAAACCTGTATCGGTCGACCCCTACTTATGCGCACAAATTAGGTTGAAATGAATGTCTGGAAAGTTACATACCAAGTAAGGAAGTCTGAGCTCATAGGTGTGTGTGTGTGTGCGTGCGTGGGGGTGTGCCCGTGTGTGTGTGTGCGTGTGTGTGTGTGCGTGTGTGTGTGTGTGTGTTCAGGTGAACACGGTGGTGAGTGGTGCTCTGGACCGGCTGCACTATGAGAAGGACCCGTGTGTGAAGTACGACATCGGCAGGAAGCTGTGGATCTACCTGCACAGGGACCGCAGCCAGGAGGAGTTTGGTGAGTCTTAATGCTGCTCGCTTCACCTGCTGTCAGCGCCTGACATTCACTTGTTGCTCACTACTTGCTTACCGGCCACACTGGAGTCCTCAGCCATTCAGCCTTTCCACTATTATAAGTGTATCAAGGTCCTTACCTTGATACATCTAAGCTTAGGAAATGTGTTAAAGTAATAAAACAAGGTGCTCTGAGGAACATAGTGTGTTACATGAAACTACCTTACCATATATCAGAGAGGTGTAAAATAGAATCTGAATGATCTTTCCTGAATCTAAATATAACACAAGGGGCAAAAACAGGATATATTAATTCTACTGAGATGTGTCCTACCCAGGGGGGTAAATTCCAAGAACCTGGTTCCGTACTAAAGCAGCTTAAGTTAACTTTGAGGTAGTGGTAAATCATCTAATAGAAGAGCCTGGAATCCTTATTCCCTTAGCTAAATGATGCTTGCAGGATGCCTATTATTAGGTTTACTACTTTCTGTAGGTTAACGTTGCCAGGTTTTTCCACGTAACCATGTTCTTGGAATGCCCCACAGGTCATGTTATCTAAAAAGGTTTTGTTGTACGCAATTGGACCACTTCCCAGAGCTCACAGAGTACGGCTGTTTGTGTACACTTAGTTGTTTGCACACATATTTGATGCATTAATGTGAGTGTATCTGTAAGTCTGTGAAACTGTGGTTTGTATTTGCAAACTGTTTGTGTGTGTGTGTGTGTGTGTGCGTGCGTGCGTGCGTGCGTGCGTGCGTGCGTGCGTGCGTGCGTGCGTGCGTGCGTGCGTGCGTGCGTGCGTGCGTGCGTGCGTGCGTGCGTGCGCGCGTGCGTGCGCGCGTGTGTGTTTTGAAACTAACAGTGTTGTTTTCTGTTCCAGAGCGTATTCACCAGGCCCAGGCAGCAGCAGCTAAAGCCAAGAAAGCCCTGCAGCAGAAACCCAAACCGGCCACAAAACCTGTGAGCACACACACACACACACACACACACACACACACACACACACACACACACACACACACACACACACACATGAACAACCTACGTATCTAACACTGTGCGGTCCGGTTCTCGATTCTGATTGGCTGATAGCTGTGGTCAATCGAGCGTAAACCTACACCTTCCACCTGAAGATTCTATGCGCGTCTAAGTTAGACCCAGCGCATCTACGTCGGTAATGAGAATATGTTGCAGTTGGGGTAGGGAGTTTGCAAGAAGAGCACATCATTGCACCATCTGTGGTGGTACCAGTGTGATTGCGAAGACATTTCATTCCTGCTGTGTTTATCGCCTCTTGCTGAGTTTTTGTAGCGAAGTGTGTTTTCTGGCAGCACGCACGCACGCACGCACGCACGCATGCACGCACGCACGCACGCATGCACGCACGCAGAGTAACGTTGCCGGGGTAACCACAATCACTTCCTCTTGTCAACTTGTCGCATGAAATCAATTGTCATTAAAGCGTTTTTAAAGAAATTTGGTCAGCAATTAAGTGTAACAGTTTTAGATAAGCAATAATCCACTTGAGTCCGTGGGTTATGCTCTATTGATGATAACGGGCAAGGGGACGTTTACGGCACTCCGCTTCACGTCGTGCCCCACTCCCCTTGGCCGTTATCAATCGAGCATAACCCACAGCCTCTCGTGGCTTATTGTTTAAATAGACAATACCACACACACACTCATTTTCTCACTCCTCGCTCATTTTCCGTTCTTTTATGCATACATTTTTTTTCATTCATTCATTCATTTGTTTATTCACTCGTTCAGTAGAAGATGTATTGCAACTAATTCCCAACTCTCTCTGTGTATGTGTGTGTCTCTGCAGAAGGGTGTGGGTAAAGAGGGCGGCTCTAAGACCCCGGGGACACCGGAGGCGGGTTCGAGTGGCAGTGGGGAGGGCCCTGCCTTACCCTCCGGCGCTCTGCCCCCTCCCCCCACCACCCCGTCCAACACCCCCAAATCCCCCCTGCCCACCTCCACGCCCACCAAGGCAGGCATCCCTGACGCTGTCAAGACCAGCCCTGGGTGAGCGTCAATACATACATTCACACACACACACACACACACACACACACACACACACACACACACACACACACACACACACACACACACACACACGCTAAACAATGCTAGGGTAGCAGTCTTGAATTTCTTTTGGAACCAGATGAATCAATGACTACCGTCCTGTAGCACTGACGCCCATAATCATGAAGTGCTTCGAACGGCTAGTCCTGTCACACATCAAAGCCACCCTACCCCCCACCCTAGACCCCTACCAGTTCGCATACCGAGCCAAGCGATCCACGGAGGATGCAATTTGCTCTGCCCTCCATCCAGCCCTCACCCACTTGGACAATAAAGACTCATATGTGAGAATGCTGTTCATTGACTTCAGTTCAGCATTCAATACCATAATACCACAACAACTCATCAGAAAACTGGACAAACTAGGTTTCAGCACCTCCCTCTGCAACTGGCTGCTGGACTTCCTGATGCAAAGACCACAAGCAGTACGGGTAGGGAACAACACCTCGAGCACCCTGACCCTGAGCACGGGGGCTCCGCAAGGTTGTGTTCTCAGCCCCCTGCTGTTCACGCTGCTGACACACGACTGCACAACGACCCACAGCACTAACCATCTAGTGAAGTTTGCGGATGATACAACACTGGTGGGCCTCATCACCAAGGGCGATGAGACTCACTACAGAGAAGAAGTAGACCTGCTGGCCAGATGGTGCAAAGACAACAACCTCCTGCTGAATGTCAACAAGACCAAGGAGATTGTTGTCAACTTCCAAAGGGTCCAAAAACAACTGCCACCACTGACCATCGACGGCGATGCTGTGGAGAAAGTGAGCAGCACCAAGTTCCTTGGAGTGCACATCAGCGACGACCTCTCTTGGACCACCAACACTACATCACTGGCGAAGAAGGCCCATCAGCGTCTCTACTTCCTGCGCAAACTAAAGAAGGCAAGTGCTACACCCTCCATCATGACAACATTCTACAGAGGAACCATAGAGAGCGTCGTGTCCAACTGCATCACAGTGTGGGGAGGAAGCTGCACGGAGAAAAACAGGAAGACACTCCAGCGTGTTGTGAACACAGCGAAGAAGATCATTGGAGTACCACTCCCCTCCCTGCAGGACATTTACACCACACGCCTCACCCGGAAAGCACTGATGATCATCAAAGACACAAGCCACCCTGCACACAAACTGTTCAGCCTCCTGCCCTCTGGAAAGAGGTACAGGCGCCTCCGTTCCCGTACCACCAGGCTGGCGAGCAGCACAATGCACCAAGCGATCAAGATGCTGAACACTCAACCCACTCTCCCTCCACTGTCAGCCTCTAGCCAGCAAGGCCACTGACAACCCCCCCCCCCATCCCCCACCACCATATCTGCGACTGAACATTCCACCTGCACTACTATACTTGTGACTGAACTTTCAACCTGCACTAACTCAAAACACACACACACACACGCACACACACACGCACACACACACACACACACACACACACACACACACACACACCACACACACACACACACACACACACACACACACACACACACACACACACACACACACACAAGCACACTGCACTTTCTGCACTAAACCCAAACATACACACACTGACACACACACACACACACACACACACACACAGACACACGAACATACACACAAGACGCACACCGCACCTTCTACCTGCACTAAACACATACACACACATACACACACACACACACACACACACACACACACTGCTGCTGGTGTACTTGACAGACCTCTTTAATATTTATTTTTCTTCAAAATGCTACTATTACCATGTCAGAACGCTATAAAGGACTTTTTTTTAGGAAAAGCACAAAAGCACAACAAATACCTCTTAATGTATGTCCTCTACAAGTCTTCTGTTGTCCAGTCTTGCACTTTAAATGTCTGTATGAGCACTGTCTATGTCCATACTGTCTTAAGTCCATGTATAAGTACTGTCTATGTCTATACTGTCTATGTCCTTACCTAGATTAGTCTATGTCTGTATGGGAAAGCAAGAAATGTAATTTCAAATTCTTTGTATGACCAGTGCATGTAAAGAAATTGACAATAAAACCTACTTGACTTGACTTGACTTGATCTTTGTTTCTCAAACCAACAAACCTTTTTTTCTCTCCTCCCTTCTGTATTTTTACCCTTATTGTTTATCTCTTTTCTTTCTTTCCTACCTTTTGTTTTTCTCCTCTCCTCCTGCTCCTCTCCTCTCCTCTCCCCTCCCCATAGTGTTCTGCTGGTGTCTCCTCCCGCCATGCCTCAGCTGGGGACTCTGCTGTCTGCCGGTCCCGCCGGAGCTCAGGCCCCGCAGGCCTCAGCGCAGCCTGGGGCTCGAGTAGTGGCCCACCCGGCCACCTCCTCCCTGCCCCAGGTGCGGGTGGTGACGGCTCAGCCTGGCCTCCAGACCTCCGCTGCTGGTCATCACCAGACGCCCACGCTGGTGCACTCTGCAGCGCAGCACATACGAGTGCCCGTCAGCATGGCACACAGCAAGGGCATCACACAGGTACGTTTTGGGGCAGGGCTGGAAATGAACTTTTTCTCACCATCAGTCAAAATGGCTAGTAGATGTTAATCTTACTAGCCAAAGACACACTCACTAATGGGTCAAAGTGGCTAGTAAGTTGGTCTTTTCTACCAGCCAAACTAAAATGTCACCAGCATTTGGCCGGCTGGCTGGTGTTAATATAGAGTCTTGTTTTTGTGTATATGTGGTGTGGTGGATTAGTGTCACAATGTGAACAGCAAAGAATTTTGAGAGTAGGTGGGCTTACTGGTCCTGAAAATGAGGATGTACGGTACTGTAAAGTGGGATCCAGTTTGGTAAGAATAACTGTACTACTGTACCCTAGAAACGACCAAAGTTAATAATAAATAATAATAATAATAACTTGGTTTGATATAGCATCATAGCTTATTGCCATCACATTAGCTGACATTCAATTACTGAAATCCGCTCTGGTCACCCAGTGGTGTCTATGTGTATCAGAGAGTAGAATAGCAATGCGAAAGTACATTCATTTTCTGTATGTTTCAGACGGTAATGAGAGTAGAGTTGTAATGTGAAAGTATACTAATTGTGTGTGTGTGTGTGTCTATTTCAGACGGTGGTGAGTCTCCCGCTGAGGACCCAGACGGCGGGCAGCCCTGTGCAGGTGCAGACGAGTCGGGGCCAGACGCTCACCGTATCCGGCCTGGCCTCCGCCGTCATGGCAACCAAACCCCCCTGTAGCAGCCCGGGAAGCCCCGCGCACACACCCACCTCACCCGCCATACTCAAGCAGGTACACACACACACACACACACACACACACACACACACACACACACACACACACACACACACACACACACACACACACACACACACACACACACACACACACATACATACATACATACATACACACACACACACACACACACACACACACACACACACACACACCTCACCCGCCATACTCAAGCAGATACACACACACACACACACACACACACACACACACACACACACACACACACACACACACACACACACACACACCTCACCAGCCATACTCAAGCAGGTACACACACACACACACACACACACACCTCACCAGCCATACTCAAACAGGTACACACAGACACACACACACACACACACACACGTACACACACACACGTCATCCGCCATACACAAACAGGTACACACACACACACACACACCCGCCATACTCAAACAGGTACACACACACACACACACGTCATCCGCCGTACTCAAACAGGTAAACACACACACACACACACACCCGCCATACTAGTTTGTCATTAACAACAGCACACATCTCCTTCTTTCAGTTTTCATCTGTTTATTTTAAAGTGATGGTCATCGTCCTCTCTGCCCTCACTGCCGTTTCTCTCTCTCTAACTGCTCACCCTCTTTTTGCCTTCTCTCTCTATTCTCTGTCTCTGTCTGTCTCTCTCCGTCTCTCTCTCTCTCTCTCTCTCTCTCTCTCTCTCTCCTTCTCTTCCTCGCTCCGCCTCCCTCTCTCCGTAGGTTGCCATCACAGGTCAGCTGAAGGCCCAGGCAGCAGGTCTCGGCACTAGTGTCGCCACCTCCACGGCATCGCCGGCGGGCATCCCCTTGACCGCCACCAACCTGCGCATCCAGGGCAAGGACGTGCTGCGCCTGCCCCCTTCCTCCATCACCACGGACGCCAAGGGCCAGACGGTGCTGCGCATCACCCCCGACATGATGGCCACGCTCACCAAGAGCCCCATGGCCACCGTCAAGCTCACCCCCGACATGCTCACCGCCGTCTCTACCGCCGCCGGCACAGTAGGCACAGCGGGCACCGCCCCCAAGGCGCTCTCCGCCACGCTACACGTCACGGGGCCCTCCACGACCATCACGGGCCCCGTGGACGCCAAGGTGGTGGTGGCGGGGGCGGCGTCGGGACCTGGGGGAGGAGGAGGAGGGGTGAAAGGTCACGTAGTGTCGTCGTCGGACGCGGTGTCTTCGACGACGGCTGCCATTCGGCTCATGCCCGCACTGGCTGTGACCGTGCCCGGCGGCGAGCAGCAGAAGGGGCGCGGGTTCGCCAGCGCCGCAGGGACAGCTACGGTAGTCAGCCCCACCTCGGTGTCCCCTGGTGGGGCGGAGGTGACGGTGGGTAAGGCCCCGGGGCCGGGAGGGGGCACCACCATCCGCATCATGCCCGGACTGGGCGTCATCTCCCCGCAGAAGGCCACCTCCTCCGTGGGAGCCATGGGGATGGGCGCCATGGGGATGGGGGTCCAGGGCATCAGCATAACAGCCGGCAGCACCGTCAGCGTCAACGTCACCACCACCGGTAACGTGGTGTCTGTCGCCGGGAAACCGGCCAGCGTTGCCATAGCCACCAGCTCGGGGGTGGGGGTGGTGGGAGGGGCTAAGGGGGTGGTGACGGCGGGGGCTGCCGGGGGGGTCACGGCCACGCCTCTGTCCATAGGAGCCGCGGGGACCGTCACCGTACGCCAGGCTCCGGTCAGCGCCACCGTGGTCGCCACGCAAGCAGTAAGTGTGTGTGTGTGTGTGTGTGTGTGTGTGTGTGTGTGTGTGTCTATTCATTTGTGTGTGTTTCCATTAGTGTGCTTGTGTGTGTGTCTCTATCTGTGCGCGCGCGCGCGCGCGCGCGTGTGTGTGTGTGTGTGTGTGTGTGTGTCTGTCTGTCTGTCTGTCTGTCTGTCTTTTAATATAAGGTTGTGAGGTATAGAAAGCATGTGAAATCTTTGATCAAATTAACTGAATGCCGTATACATGTCAATGAGTATTCAAAATTATGATTGAACGTCGGCTTGATGTTTTTCCTCTTTTGTATGTCACATTTTTTTTTTTAACAAATGCGTCTGCTAAATGTAATGTAATGAAGGTTATTCATTCATTTCTTGGTTTCTTGGTTCTTGTCTGTCAGTGTGCCTCTGAATGGAAGTTTAATGTAATGTGTCAGTGGCATCCTAGTTGCATCCTAGTTAATGAGGCACTTGAGTGGACATAACGTTGTAATTGTTACATAACGTTCATAATCATATTAACTTTCTGTGTGTGTGTGTGTCTGCGCGCGTGTGTGTACGCGTGTGCGTGCGTGCGTTTTTGTCTCTTCTCTGTCTGACCTATCCAGGGCAAGCTTCCTGCTCGCATCACAGTGCCCCTCTCGGTGCTCAGCCAACCACTGAAGAGCAAGAGTGTGGTGACCACGCCCCTCCTTAAAGGCAACATCAGCACCAAGTGAGGACCCACTGTAGTTAGAAGATGCATGCTGAATGCATAAGGAGGGTGTGTGTGGGTGTGTGTGTGGGCACAGATGTATGTGTGTGTGTGTGTCTGTCTGTCTTCTTCACATTTACTCTCTTCGCTTCCTCTGTGTTTATTATATACAGAGTGCATCACAAATATCACATTTTAAGTACTTTGTTTACTTTATTTTTGGTTTTACAGTTGAACAGGTTTAATTGGGAATGTTTGCAGTGAGTGCAGAATGCATGATGAGAGATTTTGTGTGTGCGTGTACGTGTGCGTGTTCGTGTGTGTGTGTAGTCAATTGAACTCAGGTTTGGAAATCTGTTTGGGCGGCAGTCTCCTGGATGTCTCCTTGTATGTGAGCTGTAAGGCCTTCAGCTAGGAAATGTGAGGGCAATGAAGTGTGAGTGTGTGATTGTGTGAGTGTTTTGAGACTGCGAGTGTGTGCTTATTTTTGAAACGGTGTGTGTGTGTGTGACGTGCGTGTGTTTGTGCAGGTGTGTGTGTGTATTGAGACTGTGTGTGCGTGTGCGTACGTGTTCAATCATGCAGAACAGACGAATGTCTAGGAAGTAATTACGAGGATGAAGTGGAGCTGAGAGAGATGTGTCCTCTTCTGCCCTCTTTCCAGTCATCCCTCACTTTCTCTTCTTTCATCTGTCTATTCTCTCCGTTTCTCTCCCTCCCTCCTCCTCCAGTTTGTCTGTTCTCTAACTTTCTGTGTCCTCTCTGTTGTCGTTAATCTGCCTATTCGGTGCTTCTCTCCCCTCAAATCGATCTGTGCTTTCTTCTCACAAGTTCCCCCTTCCCTTGGTGTGTGTGTGTGCGTGTGTGTGTGTGTGCGTGTGCGTGTGCGTGTGCGTGTGCGTGTGCGTGTGCGTGTGCGTGTGTGTTCTGTATTGATGGCTACTTAACAATGCTTTATTGGTGTAATCACTGAGGAAATTTAGGCCCCGATCTAATGAAGGACTATTCATCTTTTTGTCTTTTCTCTCTTCTCCCTTGATCCCTCTCTCTCTATCCCTCTCCTCTGTCTCCCTCTCTATCTTGATATCTTTCCCCCTTCTATCTTCTCTCTCTCTCTCTCTCTCTCTCTCTCTCTCTCTCTCTCTCTCTCTCTCTCTCTCTCTCTCTCTCTCTCTCTCTCTCTCTTCCCCTTCCTTGCTCACTCTCTCTGTTTTCCTCACTATCTTCCATCTTTCCCCTATCTATCTGTTTTATTCTGTACTTTGCTCTTTCTCGCCTCTTGAACCCCCCCCCCCCTTCTCCATTCTCTCTTTGGTATCTCTACTCTCTCTCTCTCTCTCTCTCTCTCTCTCTCTCTCTCTCTCTCTCTCTCTCTCTCTCTCTCTCTCTCTCTCTCTCTCCTCAGCCTGAGTACTCTGGGTAGGAACATCATCTTGACTACGATGCCTGCTGGCACCAAGCTGATAGCGGGGAACAAACCCGTCAGCTTTGTCACCGCACAGCAGCTGCAGCAGCTCCAGCAGCAGGGGCAGGCCACACAGGTACACGCACGCACGCACACACACACACACACACACACACATGCACTAGAGGCAGGGACAGGGAATTTACACACACACACACACACACACACACACACACACACACACACACACACACACACACACACACACACACATGCACTAGAGGCAGGGACAGGGAATTTACACACACACACACACACACACACACACACACACACACACACACACACACACACACACACACACACACGGTATACGTTTGGGTGTAGGCCAACACATAATTTGCATTGTGCGAAACTAAAAACTATTAGTCATCCCAAATGAAACTATTCAAATGTGTGTGTATAGGCTACAGTAACTGCGCATGGGTAGGTAACACTGCTGTATTGGTGTGTGCGTGTGTGTGCGCGTGCGCGTGCGTGTGTAGGTGCGCATCCAGACAGTACCTGCTCAGCAGCTTCAGCAGAGGACGGCCTCCGGCTCGCCCAAATCAGTCTCTACGGTCGTCGTGACAACAGCACCTTCGCCCAAGAAGACGCCAGACCCCCAGTGACACCCCTCAGCCACCACTGGAAAAAAGTGTGTGTGTGTGTGTGTGTGTGTGTATGTGTGTGTGTGTGTGTGTGTGTATGTGTACTTGAATGAGTATGTGAGTGTGTATTTTGAGTGTATGTGTGTGAATTTGTGAGTCTTGGAAGAATTCAGTTTTTTTGTGTAAAAGAAGGCCTTTGTGATAACACATTTTTCAATAAGAGCTTGTTATTGATGTCCAACTGACTTGCAGATATAATAGAAATAAATACCAATCATTTCAGATGATTAAACCTGTGAGCCTTTTTTGTGGTATGAAACGTAACACAGTGTGGAAGTCACACTTCTGTGGAAACACAACCAGCCAACCAACTAACATCAGGGAATGTTGAACATCAGGGAATGTTGATAAATGGATGGATATTTCAAATTTCGCTTTAGAATCTTAAGTAATGTGGAATTTCAGAATCACGCCTTGCTGTAGAAAGCATTTATGGATGTTCAATGATAGCCTAGGCCTGCCCATCTGAAGTGTGATGCAAGCTCTGGTAGCCATGACAACCAGGCAAGTTCAATTACTGCCCTCGGGCCTCATGTACAGTATAAAGCTTGTTGGTGCGCAAAAAAATCTCTGCAAGTAACCTTTCACGCATATGTTCAGATGTACCGAGGCTGACTACACCACACAAATCAGCATGAAAACCTGCTTATGCATGGACTGATACATACATTTGAAATTTTAGGTGCACTGCACATGCATCTTCTAAGATTTTTACATGCACAAAGATTCAGGAGGAAATCTGTGGAAGTCTTTGTACATGAGGCCCCTGGTTGAAAAAAAAGCATCTTGCATTGCGTTGCATTGTCTCACTTTCACTCTAAAGGTTTGTACAGTGCAGTCATCAATCCCATTCCCACCACAGTGTCCCGTTCGCCAAGTGCACAATCATTAACTGCAAACTAAAGAAACCCAACTGCTGACTGGGCACTCCTGCCGCTGGCCTCTATCACAGGGGACTAAAAAGAGGAGCAAAGTTATTTACAGTTTGTGTGATGGCTGGAACTGCACCCCCCCTCTGCTGGACGGATACAGTTTGGGTAAGCCAGAGAGGAGGAGGAGGAGGAGGAGGGGGGCTTAGACCAGTGGTTCCCAAACTTTGGTAACACTTAACTTGACGCTGGTGTCATAAGCATGTCATTGCAGTGTCATAATAGTGTCATGACACAGTCATAGATTACTGAAAAGAAAATAAAAAGAAAATGAAGGTCCGCAACACTGTAAATGCTCCCAGAAGATTTATTGGCACTATTTAGTGCCAATAAATCTTCTGGGAGCATTTACAGTGTTGCGGACCTTTATTTTCTTTTCAGTTATCTTACGTTTGGTCCAGCACCTGTGCCACTGATGCATTCTTTGACTTTCTGACAGTCATAGATAAGTCATAAACATTATGTCCATGTCATAAACATGTTATGACTGTTGGCCATTAGTGTCATTCGGTTATGTCAGAGACAACCTTGGATTGTCTTTGCCATAACCAAATGTCACTTAACGCCAACAGTCATAAAATGTTTATGACATGGACATAATGTTTGTCACACATGCATAACTGTGCTATGACACTATTATGACACTGTAATGATATGCTTATGACACCGGCGACAAGTAAAGTGTTACCCAAACTTTTACATGACAAGGCCCCCCAAATACCAGTCAGTGGCGTAACAACAGAGCGATGGGCCTGTAAGCAAGATGATCTGGGTGGACCCTATACTAAACATGAGAAATAGCCAGGAAAGGCCGCCAGTTCCATAAATAGGCAGATGGAATGAGGCAAATCCCAGTATTAGGCTAAGTTAATTACAACACACACACACACAGAAAAAAGGGTGACCTGCACGTTCAATGGACTTCCATGACAATACATTGGTCCGGTAGCTTCCTTCCAAGGCCCTCTTACATGAGTCGTGCCACACTACTGTACTGTTTCTGTGCACTGCACAACAGCAAGCTAAAGACCAAAGAAACTCAACAGAAGAACAATCTCTTGGGGGGGAAATGCATTGGCAACGGTGTAGTACGGGGGCGTTGCCTGAGGACACGAGTGGATGGAAAATTAACTCCCTTGCGCATGGTCATTGGTCAGTGGGTGCGATGGATACAATTTCCGTACTCTCTCTCTCTCTCTCTCTCTCTCTCTCTCTCTCTCTCTCTCTCTCTCTCTCTCTCTCTCTCTCTCTCTCTCTCTCCTCAGCCTGAGTACTCTGGGTAGGAACATCATCTTGACTACGATGCCTGCTGGCACCAAGCTGATAGCGGGGAACAAACCCGTCAGCTTTGTCACCGCACAGCAGCTGCAGCAGCTCCAGCAGCAGGGGCAGGCCACACAGGTACACGCACACACGCACACACACACACACATGCACTAGAGGCAGGGACAGGGAATTTACACACGCACACGCACGCACACACACACACACACACACACACACACACACACACACACACACACACACACCAGAGACAGGCCACACAGGTAAACACACACACACACACACACACACACACACACACACACACACACACACACACACAGTATACGTTTGGGTGTAGGCCAACACATAATTTGCATTGTGCGAAACTAAAAACTATTAGTCATCCCAAATGAAACTATTCAAATGTGTGTGTATAGGCTACAGTAGCTGCGCATGCATGGGTAGGTAACACTGCTGTATTGGTGTGTGTGCGTGTGTGTGCGTGTGTGTGTGCGTGTGTAGGTGCGCATCCAGACAGTACCTGCTCAGCAGCTTCAGCAGAGGACGGCCTCCGGCTCGCCCAAATCAGAAGAACTCAACAGAAGAACAATCTCTTGGGGGGGAAATGCATTGGCAACGGTGTAGTACGGGGGCGTTGCCTGAGGACACGAGTGGATGGAAAATTAACTCCCTTGCGCATGGTCATTGGTCAGTGGGTGCGATGGATACAATTTCCGTACTCCCTTGCGCATGGTCAGTGGGGGCGGCACCATGATGGATAATTTGTGGCCAAATTAACGGCAGCTGTTGGTCAGCAGTAATTGCTGGGTGTAATTAAGGACAGCTGACAAACATTCACGCTGTTCTATGACCTGTTCCACACTCCAACCCTCGCGGAAGTGTCATTGCATGCTTCCCTGATGCTTCCAATACTGACCATAGAAGAAGAATAAAATTTCCGTACTCCCCTCGCCATCATTTCGTACCACGCTGTTATGACGTGAGTAAGCCCTCTTGTCTCAAGCCTCTTTGCTAAAGACCTAGAAACTGTTTTTGATTCTGCCCTCTGCCTTATAGCACCATAATAACTGCCATACAGTCAATCAGAACAGGTGCAGCCAATATAGGGTTCCATCTCAACATTCTATTCTTAACGAGCACCTGCAACTACAGTTCTACAAGTCTATTGTTCAGCTCTTCAATGCAATCTGATGTCTTTCTGGAATGTTTAAGAAAGCCAGCTGCTTGGCTCAATGGTGAAGGTGCTGGATTAGAGATATGGAGTTTGGGAGTTCGAATCCCATTCGGACCCATGTTGATTTTCTAAATTATATCATATGCAGTGTTCCTTAGCCAACTTAAAATACCATGTATGTCATTTAGTATCAATGGCAAAGGTGCTGGATTACAGATATGGAGGTTGTGAGTTCGAATCTCACTCGGACCCATGTTGATTTTCTAAATTATATCATATGCAGTGTTCCTTAGCCAACTTAAAATACCATGTATGTCATTTAGTATATCCCCAAAACGCGGAGCTACAACACTTTCAAGATGGCTGAATTGTTTGGCCCATAACTTCTGACTGGGTGGATGGATTTTTCCCAACATTTCTTTTAGCTTTGTTTTCTCAATAGTACTTTGTTTTTAATTTGGGGATAGATATATCAAAAATAAAACTGCTCATCTCTGCCCCAAAAGGCAAGCCCACTTCCAGCATTTTCTGAGAATGACAATGCAATCGGGTTGTTATAAAGCAGTTTAACTAGTGGGGATATTGTGTAGCTTATTTTTATTTTGATGTACGTTGCTTATTCAATTATTCATTTTGCTTTACTATACTTTTTCCTGCCAATCTGCTGTGGCCCCCCCAGGGTCCCCGGCCCCAACTTTGAAAACCACTGGCTTAGACTTGATCTGGGAGGATTTTGGAGGGAAATAAGCCAATTATTTCCCTCGTCTGCTGCCTTGACACAATTTTATTTTTGAGAGATGGGATAGTCACTTTTTTTACGTTGTGTGAATTTTAATGACTAGGAACACAGCTTGCAGCTGTAAACAATTGGATTTGGCATTAACTTACCTTGCATTTTTCTTTATACCTAATATGGAAGGTATTGTCGAACAGCACAATGAGCTATTCAGTCAACAGCACAGTCTTTATTTTACAAAAAATATCAAGTGAATTTCTGGAGTCCATGCATACTGAACATCATGTTTGAGTATAGTGAAATCTCTCCACAAGCTGTGTACACTTTAATACATCTATATCTGATGATGGGTTTACCCAGAGTGCATTAGGGCTTTGGCAGTGCCCCGGGCCAGTGCTCAGGGGTAGATACCTGACTGAAGAACAATGCAACCTGAGACGATCGATGAAGAGGCGGTTTATAAGAAGTGTCTTGCATTGGTGCTGGAAAGGGGGATGCAGTGGTGCATTTGCATCCCCACTTTTGAACTTCCTAAATGAGGCTTTCTAAACTCTTACTGCTTACCAATGAGTCAAGTGCAGCAGCAGTAACATTATTAAAGAATGAGGGGGGGAAACTGTGTTTGACGGAGTCAACAGTTGCTTTCGCCCAGGCTAGGAAAAATGCACCACCATTTTAAAACTCGTCACGGTGCCCTTGGTGTCTTCCATAAGACGCAGTGAGATGCATACAGTGATGAGACGTAAAGTTCTAAGCTGTTGTCATATGACTTCCCTTTAGGAGACTAGCGGAGGTTCAGTCTGACTGGATTTCAGTGGGGAAGTCTTGCCCATTTAGGAGACTGGAATTGATCACGCTTTGTTGCACTGACGACACTTAACTGTTGTATCTTGCTTACCATATTGAAATTCTTTGATATAATTACGTTGGTGGATGCAGCATAGCACAGATATAAACCAGCAAAGTAGAGCACAGGTACCATATTACCCAGAAACCTCTTATAAAAAAGATTTTGGCATTGCTATATTGATATGAGACACAAGAACTTAATGGGAGAGCAGTGGGGAAGGATGGGAAAGGGACAAAGGTCAGACTCAAACCCTGGTGCTTTATGGGGCAAACACACGGGCCAAAATTAGGTTTTCATTATATTGTATGGGGAGCCCTTTCAGATGACTTTGTCCTTGTCCTGGCGAAAGCCATCAAAAGCCCTGCACGCATACACATACACATACACACACACCACACACGCACACGCACACACACACAAATGACACGACTTCAGATAAACTAGAAGAAAAGAACATTTTTATACTTGTGAAACTACAAAACATTCTTGTGCTGGTGACTTATGTACAACTCTGCTTTGACAGTACAGTGTCGATGAGGAAAAAAAGGAAATAAAACAAACAAACAAAAAAAACAAAAACACATTCACAGCTTTTAGGAGTCTCATGAGAAAAAAGGACAACAAACCCAAATCACAAAAGTGCAATAAATACATGCCGCGTTTCTCACACCTGTCGGTCTGAATGGAAAGATCGAAGTCTTTGCCACCATTTTAACACAATTGATTAAAAAAATAATATTGACAACAAACGGAAACTTCTAGATCAACCTCTAATAAGGACAATCATTTGTTTGCACTACCAGAATGAGATCTGACGATGATCAATTTGTTTTATTTATTCCATTTATTTATTTTTTGTTTTTAATCTGACAAAAGTGAAGAAAAAGTCTCAGGTCCTTTAAAGTCTATGACTGTTGATGGAACCAAGATAATCAAATCATAATAATAATAATAATAAAAAGAAACAAAAAAACAGAACTGTACACTTGGGATAAGCGCACTTTAACACAAGTAACATCCTATGACCCGAGACATGACTCAAACCCTGTCCTTCACAACTGTTCTCTTCAGAGGTAATGTGCGTACGTAGTACATACACACTCCATCTGCATGTTCTGGGTGGCTCTTCATCAGTTGGGAGAATGCAGGGGGACAACTGGAAAGATAGTGGCTCACTCTCACTGGACAAGCCTCTGTTGGCCTCTATTGGGCCAGGGTGTTTGGAATGGAAGCTCACATTCTATGGGCAAACTAGTTCCCTCCTTCCTGTGGCCTTGTGGTGCAACGCTAGACGTCATTGACGTTAGTGGTACACACAACATTTCCAACCCTGGCCTGCTGCCACCCTATTCAACCAGAAGGTGATCTGCTCCTGTCCTGACAGAAGCACACAAGAGAGGCGGGTTATATCGCTGCCACATTGTCATCTAGTAGGCACCTCAACCAGAACTTTGAGGGACCCTTCACCATAAGAATCCAAAATCTCCCCTCCAAACACCTTAACCTCTGAGTCATCGGCAAGAAAACAATGCCCCCCCCCCCCAAAAAAAAACAATATTTTTTTTTTTTTAAAAGAAAGTAAAAAAACAAAAATAATAAAAAAAAAAAACCCAGGATGCTCCTGTGAATTGTACTCTTTTAGTATAATTCTGTGGACATTGGACAATACAGTATGCTGTGAAGAGACATTTGAATCAGTTTTTTTAAAAAGTCTACACTGACCGTGTGCTATGTGCTTTGAAGTGTTCTAATGATCACATCAATCAATCTGGATCTTACTGGCACGTCATGCCACAGTCATTAGGCCTGCTCAGGCATGTGCAGTTCATCACGTCCGTCATACTACAGTTTCATGGAAGTCAGAACATGGCTGGTTGCAGGCCAGTCCGTCTTCCTCCATTTAGAACAGTCTCTGCACTTGTGTAGTGTTCCACTTGCATCCCCAAGAACAGGTCTAAATCCTCCATGTGTGCATGTAGTGAGCACGTTCTCCCATCTATTAGTTCTGTGTCCGTTGTGCTCTACATGTGTTCTCTTGTACTGTTGTATTGTATGTGCTTAGTGTTCTAAATGAGTTGCGATTTCAGGGTCTATACTTTTGTGTGTTATTTTACAATACGAGCAGAAACACTGAACGGACTGACAAGCAAAAAAAACAAAAAAGAGAGATGATTTTAGGCAAAGAGAGAGCCGGTCACAGCTGAACCTCTCTAAAATTGGAATGTTGATTTACAGTTGTCCTATAGCTAACCTTGCAATGTCCTACTCAGTGTATGAGGTACAAAAAAAAAAGAATTCCATACATTCCAGTTCTGCATCAATCACCAACATCAGACATGTCGAGAGTGGAGACGGATGTGGTGCTCAATTTTTAGGCAGCCTTCATGGAAACACAACCCATCTGTTTGGATGTGAGTTACGCTCAGAGCGGTACATGTGAGAGTATATATGACATTTAGTCTTTTTTTTTCCAGTCACAAACTTCTAGTCATCAACCACCCGACCATCTGTCCATCGACCCCAAGGACTTGCTTTTGGGTTTTTTTTTATTTTATGCCGGGGGTCTTTTTTTCTCGTCAGCTTTCCTGCCCTTCTCCAGAACTGCTGAGTAGGGGAGATGTTATCCTCTCGTCCCTGAGAGGGATCTGAAAGTGGAACCAGAGGGATCTTATTGCGTTGGGGTGAGGCAGGCTGGCAACAGAGTCCAGCAGAGTCCATTTTTCAGCGTGGAAAAGGCTTCACTCTTCCAATACTTCGATTGTGAGGGTGCTGCCCCAAATGCTCTACTCGATTTTTGAAAAAAGAAGGCTGCACCTTACATATAGTGTTTTTTTTAATAGCACAATAACAAAATGTGCAATAGAGAATCACAAGCGCAAGGCGCGGCCTCTTTCTTGAAAAATTGAGGCTGGCCGCAGCCCATGTTGGTTTTAGGAGGCAATAGAACAACACAATGGACAACACTGGCAGAGAATAGCACCTAATGCCAGAAGACGGCAGGGACGCCGATTCCTGTTATTATATATATATATATCTGAGGATCAATCGGACAGGCAGATTAGACAGGAAAGACAAGACACGCTGGCAGGCAGACAGACAGACACATACATCTGCAAGGAAGACACAGGAAGACAGGCAGGCACATAGACACAGACAGATAGGCAGGCAGAGTGACCCAGAAAGAGAGACAGGCTGAGAGACCGACAGATGGAGACATCATTCCACAAAGACTACCAGTGACACTGAGATAAGGATTTTCTTTTCGATAACGATACCACTTCTGGCTGTCCGTTTATTTGTTTGATAGGTATTTGGTCATTTGTAAAGCTTTTCTGAGTTCTTGTTCTGACTGATGGGGCCCCTGCTGTGCAGGGTGAGAATGATGTGAAGCTTTCAGGAATTAAGTAGAAGACAGAAAGACAGGTCAATATGGGCAGGCAGCCGGTGCGGTGTGTGTCTGTGTGTGTCTGTGTGTCTGTGTGTGTCTGTGTGTGTCTGTGTGTGTCTGTGTGTGTCTGTGTGTCTGTGTGTGTCTGTGTGTGTCTGTGTGTGTGTGTGAGTGTGAGTGTGATGAGTCAGACCGGTGGATACGAATTCTCAAGTGCTGAGGGAGTCTGAACCTTTTCACTCACAAGGCGACGGAAACACTTTCTCATTAGTTGCCCACACACACCAACGGAACAGACTAACAGCCTTTAGCCAGCTCCTTAAACACCCAATCCATGCAGTACAAAGCAATAAGACACCCACATACTTTCACAACCAGTTCTCCATTCAAAAACAGTCTGGCAGAGTCAAACACGCATGCACCCGCACGCACACGCACGCACTCACACAAACACACACGCATGCACGCACGCAACTTCCCCCAGCAACTTATCTAAAGTCCCACAGCTACCAAATGCCGCAAGGTCAGTGTGGTTGCTAAGCAACCCTCCCCAGTCAGCAGGACTGACTATATGATACGGTTCTGCCTGCGTCAAGCACCGCGTCCCCTGTCGCCACTGACCCAGGGTCAGCTCAGCCCTCCACACGCCCTCTCCAGACACACAAAGATCATAACACCTAACCTACCTAAGTACCTGCACTGGGGACAGAGCTGGCTGACTTTTTGGCTTCTTTAAGTCGTAAGAAGAGAGTTAAAAACATATCAGGGAAGAAGTTTTGCCTCCTCTAGTTTTGGTCCATAATAATGATTGCTAGCACTCAGTGTGTATTGTGTGTATTGTGTGTATGGCACTGCAGCCATGGATGGAGGTGTAGCAGACCACGTTCCTCCTACTATCATGGGATTCAAACCTGCAACCATCAGATTACAACACCAACCTGGCAACCGTCCGATCTCAACACCAATTCACTAACCATTAGGAAGTGCTCAGAGGTCAGATCAATGGGTGTCTGTCTATCACTGCATTACTGCACAGAGCTACAAACAGTTGGCACACATATTCTGATGGCATACCATACCTATGCGTGGTGTTCCCCTTTTCATTGGTGGTGGAGCTAAAAACATTAAGGTTGGCCAAACTGATAAAAATGTGAAGCTTTGACACTCCGCGTTGCCAGATTTGCCCTTCATGTGCTGTGTGAGTTCAGCAGGCTTGGGGCTCTGTCAGACAGCAGTGCTGATATGCATGCAGGTGCCCAGGGGGTCAGTGAGATGGGGGCATAAAGGGACTAGTAATTGACCAGCGTCTCTTAAAGCAACGACACACGGTGTAGGTTGCCTGGCAACAGTATGATGTGTTCTGTCTGTGTTCTGATTGGACGATCTTGAGAAGCTATGCGAGTCAGCTAGCAGCACTCGTCTCAAAGGGCATCTTCAGCATATGGCTTTAGAGCCCAGTCAAGTCGAAATCAAGTCTTAGTAAGTCACATTGTGGGCCCTGCCGTGGCCTAATGGTAGGGCACTGGGTTACTACGCTGGCGACCCGAGTTTGATTCCAGTCAAGTTCATTTATAGATCCTTCCCTGTCTCTCTCTTCCACCCATTTCATGTCTTTCCTCCACTATCCTGTCAAAAATAAGAGAAAGCCCTAAAAATATTTAAAAAGATACATTGTGAATTTTGAATACAAAAGCTGCTACAAGGAAATAATTATTATGGGTCTAAATTATGGTTCCACACCAATCTACACCACAATCAATCAATTAAAATTACGGTTATACCTGAACTGTGGTGCATGCTGTTGTATATACATCCATAAATAAAAAAAACTTGGTCATCAACATCAATTCAATTAAAAATGCTTATATTTTGGGTCCCAGTTTGGTTCTGTAAAATATGCTGCTAACCTTAGAAAGTCAACCTTCATGAAGCTGACGAATAATACTGCGACATCTGTGGGGATAAAAGATTCAGATTCATATTTCCACACCGTCAACCAAACCCGGACAGCCGTCAAAAGCAAGCAACTATTTGGAGTGGTGTGTGTGCATGCACGCACAAGCATGTAGCACACGTGAACGAGCGAGAGCGTGTGTGTGTGTGTGTGTGTGTGTGTGTGGCGCCCACATACATAATTAAGTCCCAGTGCAGGTGCTGTCTGTAGACCCCTATTCCAGTCCGCTACCCAGATACTGTAGAGCAGGGGTGTCAAACTCAAATTCAAATCGGGCCAAAAACAAAATCGGCAATGAAGTCGTGGGCCGAATTCAATATTTAAAATACGCTGAAATTGTGAATACAGTAGACGTAAAGCTAGGCAAATAACACCTTCCCATCATATGTACTCAAACTATACTGCAATGTGCTAGTAAGGGCCTACACACTAATCTGGACCGACTCATAATTCCTGTGATGCACACAATTTTGCCTTGAAGTCATATTTTCCATATATTAATGGTGTATGTGGGCCAACTGTAATACAGTACACATTTGAAATGATCTCGCGGGCCAAATAAAATGGCTCCGCGGGCCAAATTTGGCCCCCGGGCCTGAGTTTGACATCCCTGCTGTAGAGCTACTAAGCATTGGAGGGAACAGCAGACCCATCTCAGCATGGACCACTTCCATGTGGACAATAGATACCTTCGATTCAATGCACTTTCAAGGCAGGACAAGTAGGCGTAGACATAAAACACTCCCCTGTTTTCTATGACAACCGCTAGTCTTTTTTCCCCTCAGCCGCATGCAAGCACACACTTCACATCATCATCACATAACATCACAACACAGTGCTGTGAGTGATTTCATTTGCACACACAGATGCACACCAGTCCAGACATACTACATCCAAACATCTACATCCCAGCTCTCCACACCGCCTGCCTGCTCCTTTTCTCCTTTACGAACACAGACATGTACCCTCAGCATTTTCCTTACACATACATTTACATTCCAACACGACAACAAGCTGCCTCTTCTTTCTCACACTCAACAAGAATCACACTTAACCCTTCTTATCTGTGCCCATGTCTCTGTTAAATGCATGCACATACACGCACAGGTTCACACACACGTGCATGTGCACGCACGCACGCATGCACGCTAACACACACACACACGGAAACCATTGACACACACGCATGCACCCAGCAATGTGATGTTAATCCACAGTGTTTACTGTAGCTTTGTGGTGAGAAACTTCATATCATTTCAGACCGCTTCACACTCCCTCATCTAGCAGTCGACTTTGTGGTGTCACCGTGTGGGTTATATTGAGTGGCACACTCAGTACTAGAACATGCGAGTGTGTGTGATTGACAGAAGGAACATGTTTGGGTGTGTGTGAGAACATGTAATAACCCACACACACACACACACACAGACGTTATGAGACTTGTCAGTCTTACTGCTCCTGCAGGTGTGTGTGTGTGTGTGTGTGTGTGTGTGTGTGTGTGTGTGTGTGTGTGTGTGTGTGTGTGTGTGTGTGTGTGTGTGTGTGTGTGTGTGTGTTCAATAACTGCTGCTGTGAGTGAGTCATGGATGGTAGCGTTCTGTTGAGTTCTGCTGAAGTGTCAATGAAGCATGGCAGAAAAAAACACGAAAGAAGAAAAAAGAGTGAAGGGTGAAAGAAAGAGAGTGAAACCAACACACACACACACACACACACACACACACACACACACACACACACACACACACACACACACACACACACACACACACACACACACACACACACACACACACACACACACACACACACACACACGAGTAAGAGCAAAAGGAATGTCAGTGTGAGCATCAGGAATGCTGGTGGGAGTGCGGAATGCCAGTGGAATTGTATTCCGGAATGCCTGTCAGCAGCGGAATAGAGCGTAGGTGCTTGGAATTCTTCATCAATCATTCTCCTGAGCGTCCATTGGGAACACACGATGGGGGAGCTCTTCATTACAGCAAAGGGGCAAAAGTAAAAAGGAGCTCAACGTAAAGGTCAAAAGGTCAACACACTGTACAAAAGGGCAAAGTTCACATGGTGAGATATAACCTGTCATGCTTCATGATGTCATTAGGTTTCATACGGTTGTATCCCTGTGAAGGATCTCATTCATCCAGGTCAAACTCGCCGAAACGTTTTAGACTAAAGCAAATAGACTTTTTCTTGGACCTTTAAGATAATTCCGTAGTTTCATAGTATTGCTTATAATCCATACTTGTCCACATTTTCTCCCTGTACCCCTTCCCTCGTTCTCTGGAATTTTCTTTTCTTTTTTTAAAGTGCATGAACTATCCCGTATTCTACCTGAGGATGGAGGGAGGAGGAGGAGAGTGAGCGAGTGCACTAAAGTGGACGCTACCAAGAGGGATCTTCAGGGGGAGTCAGTGAGAGGTCAGGAGGTCGAAGGTGAAAGGTCATAGAAAGGGGGGTAGAGAAGGGTGGGGAGAGGAGAGGAGGATTACACAGTGCACCCCTCTCATCCCATTACTACACTCATACACATCATTTCCAGATATAGTGTCAGACAGGGGCCTGAGGACACAACCAGGAGCCCATTTCTCGAAAGCATTGTTGCTAACAGGTTTCTCAAAAGTATCGTTGCTCACCAGTTAGCAATATCGTAGCTAACCAATTAGCATTGCAGCCAAGTAAATTGTTATCTTACTTAGCAACAATGTTGTTGAGAAGCACACCCCAGCATCGCCATTGCTAATCACTTAACAACTTAGTAGGTTACCAATGGGAAATTGCATTGCAACCAAGTAAGTCGCTAATCCAGTAAGCAACAAGGCTGTAGAGAAACACACTCCAGCATAGCTCTGAGCATCTCGGCCAGTTCTGGGCTGGCTCTGGCCAACGCTCATTCGCCATAGCTCAGATTGAACCAAAGATCCTTAAACGGTGCAAGACCGCTCATTTCCGTCATAGCACAGGCAGCAGACTGAGCCCAGAGGAGCTTCTTTACACTAGGAACACCTCAAACTGCTATCCAGTAAGTATGCTCTCAACACTAGCCAGCATTAGCATCATCTAAGGATAAATTGACTGAAAGTGCTCAGAAAACTAGCTAGTGCTAGCATGAGCTCAGGATACAGCAAAGATGGAAGATTTCCCACTTGGCGCCCATAGATGCTAACTCACAGTTTAGTGCTCCTCTTTTTATCATCTTTGGATACGCCCAATGAAGGTGCTGAAAACCAACTAGCGTGACTGCCCGTTCAGGTTGAACTGAATGGATGTGCACAAGGCTAATCGCCGTTAGCAACAGCTTGTGGTTAACCCAGTGAGTGTGCGCCAGACTAGCTGGTGTTAGCACAAGCTAAATGAACCCTGTGTGTATGTGCTCAAGACTAGCCGAGAGAAGAAAGAGAGGGATTCGATGAACCAAATAGTAGCACCACAGAGTGCTCCGTCATGAAACAGTGCCTAAGTACCTTATCGATTACCAACTTCACATCTTTGTGCTTAAACGTGAACGTGATGCCGCCCCTGGTCAAGGCTTTACAACGCGTGAGCAGCACTTCTTGTTCTTCCTACAGGTCAAAGGTCAAATGTACTGGTGCGTGAG
>NC_085863.1:25181877-25184377 GCF_034702125.1 Engraulis encrasicolus | reverse complement strand
ATTTTCAAGAGCACACACGAAGACTACAACAGTGAATGTACACACACACACACACACACAGCTTAGGGCATGAGTGTGCCTTACAGACGTATGTGTTAACTGAGTACAGATACACAGTTGAAAGTAGGAAGTATGGGGACACAACTGCCAGAGGTCGTTGATAAGGAAGACATGGTTCACAAGGATTTTTTTCTGGAATCAACGTAACGTAAGTTCCTAAATCATAGACCTCATGGTAGTCATGGATAAGCGGTTAGAGCTTCAGACTTGAAGCCCAAAGGTCCCGTCTCGCCGCAGTGCTCCCTTTCTGGGGCTTCCCCCCTTGCACGGGTGAGGCATGAATGCAATTTCGTTGTGTGCACTTGTGTGCTGTGGAGTTCTGTGTCACAATGACAATGGGAATTGGAGTTTCCCAGATGGGCTTTCACTTCACTTTCACTTTCATTGATCCCAAGGAGGAATTATAGCAGTGAGTAAAGTGACTCTACCGTACAATTAGATGTTAACCATAGCAAACTTTTCTCATGCTCAGTCTGCTGTATTAAGGGGTGTGTTGGGAACCTTAAAGGTGGGGTTTTTCAGGTTAACCATTTTGAGAAAATGTGCTTTTATGACATCACGTTGGGGGTTCCGCAGGCTCATAGGAGTCTATGTAGAACATTAGAATCCTGGGGGAGTTCCCCCAACGTGATGTCATACCTGCAACCCTAACTTTGACTCTTTACTGTGATATATGATCTGATCTGCATCCATAGCAGCATGTTTCAGCAGACATCGTACTGTTCACATGCACAGCAGCACCAATATCTCATATGGAGAAAACATACATACAGCATACATACATTGTCAGCAAGGCCGGCCAGACAGCCATGGTGCGTTTATTTGGTTTATTGGCGACCCTAATGGCACAACGCAGACACACACGCACACATGCGAAGACACACGCACACTTGCACAGACACATGCACAGGCACGCACACACAGGCACACAGGCACGCACGCACGTGGGCGCGTGCGCACACACGCGCACACACACACACACACACACACGCACGCACGCACGCACGCACGCAGGTTGTTCATGATGATGAGTGTTAGATGGAGTTATTACCTTCTTCATGCGGACGCTGCGTCTCTCAGAGGCATTCCTCACAAAGGGAGACTTCTTAGACAGTGTGGAGCTGTCACTGTCACTGCGGTTAATCTAGAGAGAAGACACATACACATGCACATACAAACACACAAACAAAGACACATACACACGTGCACACCAAGACATACGGTACACAGACACATGCATCCACAAACGCACACAGACATAGACAAGAGGAGTAAGAAGCAGAGACAAGGACGCCAGACAAGAGAATCATGGCAAACTCCACACATAACATGCATGGAAGGTGTGTATAAAAATCATATAGTTGTAGAATGTGTGTGTGTGTGTGTGTGTGTGTGTGTGTGTGTGTGTGTGTGTGTGTGTGTGTGTGTGTGTGTGTGTGTGTGTCTTTACCCTGCATATGTACTGGCTCTGTGGGCCCGGTGAGAAGGTTTTGGATCTGATGATGGTGTGTGTGTGTGTGTGTGTGTGTGTGTGTGTGTGTGTGTGTGTGTGTGTGTGTGTGTGTGTGTGTGTGTGTGTGTGTGTGTGTGTGTCTTTACCCTGCATATGTACTGGCTCTGTGGGCCCGGTGAGAAGGTTTTGGATCTGATGATGGTGTTGCCCCTGATGAAGGGGTTCTGCTGCTGTAGCTCATGGCGACGCTCTTTGGGCCGAACCACCGAAGAGGAGGAGGAGGAGGAGGAGTGGCGCATACCATCCATACTGGTCTCCTTATTCACCTGGAGAACACACACACACAATAGTATTACACACCATACCCTCCATACTGGTCTCCTTATTCACCTGGAGAACACACACACACAATAGTATTACACACCATACCCTCCATACTGGTCTCCTTATTCACCTGGAGAACACACACACGTACCATATTACTACACACCATACCCTCCATACTGGTCTCCTTATTCACCTGGAACACACAGACGCACCCACGCACGCACACGCACGCACGCACACACACACAATATTATTACACACCATACCATCCATACTGGTCTCCTTATTCACCTGGACAATCAAACAAGTATTATCAATATTATAACACACAATACCATCCATACTAGTCCCCTTATTCACCTAAAACACACACACCATATTATACAACATAACATCCATACTTGTCTACTTATTCACCTACAACAGACACACACACACACAGACACACACAGACACACACTTTGAATCTTGCTGCAAAGTCCCCTCCCCATACCTTCCACACAGGTGTACTGATTAACCAACAGCACCACATGACAACCCTCCAAACCCACACCGTCAACCACAGCACTATCCAGTTTCCTCTTTCGCACACAACAAACAGCAGCAAACGCGACGCAACACATCCCTCCCTCTCCCTCTCCATCACAGGACAGAAGAGCC
>NC_085863.1:25174377-25176877 GCF_034702125.1 Engraulis encrasicolus | reverse complement strand
TTCATGAAATAGGTAACATTTGTAAATGGGCAGAATGAATACTGGAAAGAAAGTGCTGAAAATATTACACAGTGCACCTTTAAAGGCACATAAATTCCTAAAAAAAATAACTAAACAAAACCACATGCAGGTGTGTGCGTCTCCACTGACCAGACAGTGCTCCCTGCCAGAGGCGCTGGGGATGCACACGTCCACGCGGAGCGTCTTCTGGCGCAGTGCATTGTGGGCCAGCTGCATGGCGAAGGACTCGTTGAGCTGGACCGGCTCTTGAGGCACCACGCTAGCCGTGCGGAACAGACAACGAGTCGTCTCAGAGCACGGAAGAACGGCCACACGTACATACCTGATGAGAGAGAGAGGGGGTGGGGGGGGGTGTGTGCAGGATGGAGGGGTAGAGAGAGACAGGGGGAGGGGGGTGACAGACACAGAGACAGACACAGAGAGTGAGAAAGATGAGACAGAAAACAGACACTGGTCATTTATATTATTGGGGACCATCATGTATATACAACTTCAAATTGATGAATTCATGCATTGTATAAGTTAAATGTAATGTACATATTCTGCCAGACTTATCCAAGGACTCATTTATATCTGCAGGACATAACAGCTAACATCATACCTGCAAACTCAGGAGGGTTGAAAAAGGTGACAAACTAATCGCGGCGTCGCGGCAAACCCGCAACCCCAACCCCCTCCCCAAAAAAAAGAACAGGTAAAAAGACGATATTATTTTTTTACAAGGCCTACGCTATTAGAAATCAGACTTCTGAACTAATTTTATTCATCACCAGCCAATATCAAGCCACCCAGAGGCAATCCTAGGTTAAGCTGGGACCCCAAGCGAAAACTCAACAACTACTGTAGTTTAAAGTCTTAGCTGTTATTCACCATCTACTTTGGGGGCCCCAAGCGGCTGCCTATCTAGCCTAGTGACAAGAAGCGCCTCTGCACTCACCACCTGTCAAAATTTAAGTTGTCCTATTTATTATTACCAGCCAAAAGGAGGGAGCACACGGTCACTTGGGGTTGTCTTAACTTTGAGCCCCACTGCAATTGACTATGAAAGCATTTGATGCTTTTGGCTAAAGAGGGTAAATAATAGGGAAATCTAGGCTGTAGGCCTATAAAATAGTACCAAGGCATTTTGGTAAATTTATGAATGAATGAGAGCCGAATTTCAGCATTTCCCCAGTACAATGGTGTTGGAGCCTATGAAGAAGCATTGGACTGTAGAAAAAGATAAAGACAGATGTCATCTAGGTTAGGCTATTTAGATTAATAATATGATGTCCTTGGTTGCTAACATTAAATTCATGATTGCACACGTTGCAAAATGAGTCATATAGCTAGAGACAAATAGCCAATGATATGCATTCCTCTGACGTTTATGAAGGTTTCATCGAGTGTGTATCTGACATAAGGGAACCAAATTTAATTCTCTGTTTATCTGCCAATTTATAGCGCAGTCCGTCCCTACCGTCATTCTAACACATTTTCTCACTCTGAAGTATTCAATATCGTTTTGGTCAAATATCAAAACAAGCATGAATATATTGCCGTCAATTTAAATAAAGCGAAACATCCATGTTAGGACCGCAGACCTGTTGGGCTATGCTATTTATTTTCACAAGTGGACGGTCTTAGCTAATGAAACCGTTCACAATTCCCAAACCCTGCTGAAATCCTTTACCTTTGAAACAGCGATTTGGACAGCGGTCATTTGTAAAAGGAAGGCGACAGTACCAGACAGTACCAAGGTAGAAGATAATAACGGGGGGATACGTGTGTTTCGCGACCACTGTTTCATCAGCTGTTCACTCCGACTGGTGCGGTGCCTCGAGTTTTGCCGCCAGTAGAACTAGCCTTCTGAATTAGCGCTCTGACACACGTTGCGGCCAATGGGAACTACAGGCAGAGGCAGTCCAACAAGAGATCAATAGAATGTCGCTCGACCGTAATGTCTGTAGAACTAGCAGAGATTCTATGAGTACCGTATCCAGTCTATCTAGTCTACCCCCCCCCCCTAAAAAAAAACTCTTCGGATCTACACGATTCACGTAAGTGACCTATTTTGAGATCAAAACGGCGAATTTCGCCGAAAGGTGACAAGTTTGCAGGTATGTAACATAAAAAAACATAAAACACAAATCCCTCCTAGCAATACAGCCTTGCACTCATACAGTCAAACAAACAGTGAAGCAATGATGGAGAGAAAGGGGACATAAAAAAGAGAGGAAGATGGAGAGATGATGGAGATGGAGACGCAATAAGAAAGAGTGAAACAGACAGAAGCAAACACACAGACAGAGAGACTGCTGGAGAAGGCGATCAATAGTGCTGACAGGTTTATTGACTGTGGGGGAAAAGAAAGGTGCCATACTCCAAATTAAAGTGGACCTAAGGCAAATAAAACTGGACAGGTGTGTGTATTTGTGCGTGTGTGCGTGCGTGCGTGCGTGCGTGCGTGTGTGTGTGTGTGTGTGTGTGTGTGTGTGTG
>NC_085863.1:25166877-25169377 GCF_034702125.1 Engraulis encrasicolus | reverse complement strand
CACACTGACCATTTCACTGTTTGCTTTCTTCAGACTTGTGCTGAGGTGAATGTAAAAATGTACCTGCTGAAGGTCTAGGATCGAAACATTGTGCATTTAGAAAACAGCTAAATGGTCTGTATGCGCATGTACAGTAAGCATTTTTGCCATTTCTGCTGCTTACAACGCACCATAAGGCCTTTGAGGAGTAAACGGTCACTGGTCTTTGCCATGTAATTAATGGGGGCTGACTGTGGTCTGTGCTTATTAGCAGCAAGTGTGCTCGACCAAGACAAACAAACTACAAAAAAATGGCCACTGCAGTAAGTGATCCATACCACATGCAGACTGTGGCCCCTGGGGACACAGGATCCAATAAACTAGCGTGCAGGGCCGGATTAAGATGGCCTGGGCCCCCTAGGCTACACATATTGCTTTGCCTCCCAAAAGGCAAATGATGCGACAAAATTACATAGACCAGGGCTATTCAAATGGCGGCCCTGGGGCCAGATGCGGCCCTTGGCCGGCAAGGTTCTGGCTCCCGACAAGCCCCTTGAAATACAGAATCATTTTTCGAAATTTAGAGATAAAGGTATGGGTTCCGTATTGAGCTGAAACGGACACGGGACGTTAAAATGCAGGAAATTACATTTAAGAGACGCAAAACTTTCTGGGGGAGGACCCCCAGACACCCCACTTCAATGAAGTCTGGCATATTTTTTTCATTGACAGTCCGCAACCACAATACATACGTATACTTCGGCCCCTTTAACTGGGAGGAATTTGAAAAAGTGGCCCTCATTGACATTTAATTGAATAGCCCTGACATAGACAGTGTCATAATTACGAGCTAGGAAGTAAGGATAATATGTCTAGCACCTGTACTGAACACATCAGATGGCAGGTGGGGGCCCCTAGGCTGCAGCCATATCTAGCCTGTGCCACAGTGTGCATTAACCCGGCCCGGCAAATAGGGAATGCAAGAAGAAGACTGTGGTCCTTCATAGTTTTACAAGCTGCGTAAATTCATCATACAGGTCCGTACCTCTAGCTACATCTGCAGTGATGGCTGGTCCGTTTGCTCGTGACTCCTCCTGCGTCTGCGTCTCCTCCTGCTCTGCCGTCTGCGTCTCCTCCTCCGCTCTCTCCACCTCCTCCTGGCTCTTATCCAGCAGCCTCAGCTCGGCCAGGCGGCTCTGCAGCTCCGCGTCCATGGCCAGCGCGTTGCTGTTGAGGCCGGTGCCCGAGCCGAACACCTCCGCCGACAGGAAGGAGGCGTCGGGCACCAGGGGCGAGCAGGGCGGCGAGAGCGACGACAGCGAGGAGCGCGGTGACAGCGACGTCATGGAGCGCGGCGTCTCTGACGCTCTCAGCACCTGCGTCCTCAACGCCAATCCACCGGCCCCCGACGACGACACACCTCCCGGTACCTCCTGGGGGAGCCGTATCCTAATGGGTGAGGAGAGGGGCTTTAGATCAGAGGGTTGCAGGTTCGAATCCCAACTTGCCCACTCTCATCTTGGCAGAGGTACCCTAGAGCAAGGCACCGGCACTATAACCGATACTTAGGAAAATAACTGTGCAGCTGTTGTGCAGTTGCTTTGGATTGCATATAAGTGTAATATAATGTAATAAATAATGTAAGGCGTGAAATATAATATAATGTAAATGTAATGTAATGTACTGACCCCGCCCCTGCCGCTGACCCCATCGTCCCAGCAATGGCCGCTGCCGATGACCCGGCCGACCCCGCTTCCGACACCTCGTTTTCGTGGATGGTGGTGATGGAGCCCGAGGGTCGGAACCCGGAGCCGGGTCCGCCGGGGAGTCCCCCCGAGCCCCCGGAGCCCGCCGCCTCGGCCAGCATCTGCTCCAGCTTGCTCTGGAAGTCGGGGTCGGCCAGCTCGGGCTGCTCCAGGTAGATGTCGGTGTAGCTGAGGGAGGAGGCCGAGCCCAGGCTGGAGGTGGTGGCCAGCGACCCGCGGCTGGAGGCCAGGGAGCCACGACTGCTGCCCGACGAACACGACAACGTGCTCTCGGACAGACTGCGGAGAGAGAGAGAGAGAGAGAGGAGGAAGGGGAGAGAGGGGGGGGGTTAGAGAGGGAGTGGGAGGAGAGGAAGAAGGGGAGAGAGGGATACAGAGAGAGGGGGAGAGGGCAAGAGCAAAGGGGGGCGAGGGAGAGAGCGGGGGGGAGACAGAGAAAGAGAAAAGGTGAAAGATGAAAGAAAGAAAGAGTAAAAGAGTGAAAGAAAGAGTGAAAGAAAGGAAGAAAGAAAGAAAGAAAGAAAGATGGGAAGGAGAAGAAAAGAGGAGGAAGAGAGAATGGGAGAGACAGACAGGCAGAAGGAGAGAAGCAAATAAAACAGTGTGGGTGGGAGAGGAAGAGAGGGTGAGAGATAGTAACAAATGGGGACAGATACAACAAGAGTTAAAAACAAAAGATCAGAGAGGGTGTAGTGAGACAAAGGCAGAAGAAGAAGGGAGAAAAAAACAGACAGAAGAAGGGATGAGAAAAGAGC
>NC_085863.1:25151877-25161877 GCF_034702125.1 Engraulis encrasicolus | reverse complement strand
AAGTCGTGTAAAGCATTAGTTTACATAGGCCTACTATTCTCCGTGATTTTGGACAGGAGGCGGCGCCTCCCTTGTACTCAAGGAGGAATCGCCTCTGGTGTGTGTGTGTGTGTGTGTGTGTGTGCGCCTCACTGTCCAGCCAATCTGCACCTCAATGGTTGCCATTCTGGTTAAGGGTAGATACACACACAGAGGGAATTAACAGGGTGTGTGTGTGTGTGTGTGTGTGTGTGTGTGTGTGTGTGTGTGTGTGTGTGTCTTCAGTGAGCGTGCTTGCGTGTGTACTTATGTGTGTAAGCCTCACTGTCCAACTTCCAACTTGGTTATCTGCACCTCGATAGTGGCCATCCTAGTTCATTTGGGGGGGGGGGATCAAGGGGGATGCTTCTCAGATTTTAAGTAATATCAATGTAGTTACATTAGACGGATAATAAAATCATGTAGAAATAGTGGAGATAATAAAACCAAAATGGGGATCAATCCCTCCAACAAATCTCACCCCGTGAGTGTTTCAGAAAAGATGTGTCTAAAACATATACAGACAATATCATACTGAACGCATCTGCATAACGGCGCTGATTAGTTTGTGGCCTCGCATTCTAATTTCATCGTGCCGGCAATTCTTCAATGACAACCAAGGTCTTGAATTCTTTAAATAGCACCAGTGTTTATTTGGCATCCTCATTAAAATTCACTACAAGAATTCACTACATACTTTTCTACTGTGACTAGTTGGTACGCTCTTTTCAAGCTTAAAGGTGCACTGTGTAATAGTTTTTTGGCCGTTGCTTTCCAAAATTCATGCTGTCCATTTCAAAATGTTACCTTTTTCACAAATACTTACCACTGCCATCACATTTTTACGCGTTTCTAAATGGTGATTCTCTCTTGTGTCCAAAAACGTTATGGCTAGCAAACCGGCTAGACAACGCAGCCGATTGCATTCTGACACAAGTGCAGTGCAAGCGCACGCACTGCATTTCGGGCACAGAAGCACAGAAGTCTGCAGCGAGTCTGCAAACATTCTGCCACTACGTCTCAGTGAGTAGCCAGTGCGCGCTACACACTGAGACATACTGCTGAAACTAGTACACAAAAGCGCCATTTGAGAAGCATTTGCAATGAGAAACATCTTTGTTACACTGTTTGTAACAATCTTGCTCACATGAACCTCAACATATTACCAACAACTTATTGTGGTGGCCTATTTGAAGAAATTGTCATATAAAAGGGATGGTCGTGCATTTTCCCCCAGAATTAAAAGGGGGTCATTTACAAACATACTGCAAGGGACGGTCATTCATTTTCTGCTGGCGGGCAATGTGGACCGCTTTGCACTCAGTGAGAGCACTTGAAGACCACGCATCTTCTGATTCTTGCTTTGCACTCATTTGAATTTGGTGACTGTGGCACTAAGAATCAAAGAACATGGATCTTAGATGCCTACTTTGCCTTAGACGACTGCTTTGTGCCTTGACGTTAAAAAGCTGACGATTAAACCATATGCGCATGATTCACCCTAATGGTTTTAGTTATTTATTATTTGTCAATGTTTAGATTCATGCATGTGATGCATAAATGGCATGATATGTTCAATGTCTGGTGATTTGTAATTTACTTGATCTATTTCAAATCCTGGTAGCCTACCTTTTCAAATCCAGGCTCATACATGGTAGGCTTATTGATAAATTGCCTCGACAGATTATGAGGAGGCCAGGGGGAGTGTTTGGGCAAAGGTTCAGAACAGGCACAGACGGACGCATCTGTTGTCCGCTGGTCGGACTTGTTAGCTACAAAACTTACTGTACTTTGGTCATACTAGTAAATATTACTTTATTTTTTTGTAAATATTCATGAAAAGGCATCACAGTTTCAAAGAGCAATATCTACTCTAGCCCCCATCCTATACAGTGCACCTTTAACCATATTGAACAATGGCGTGTGAGTGCAGGACTGCACTTAACTGAACAGGACAGAGAGATGAGATGGCATACTGTAGAGAAATGACTTGCGCTGCTGGGAGAGTCTATGGGGCTATGCTGTATAAACTTGTGGGACTGTGAGTCTAAAGGCCTACCTGGATTTGTGTGGCTTTGAATTTGTAGACTGACAGTGACATGTGTGCGCGCTTGTGTATGTGTGTGTCTGGAGATGACTTCAGCCTCAGACAGCAGGAGGTGTGTGTGTGTGTGTGTGTATGTGTATGTGTGTGTGTGTGTGTGTGTGTGTGTGTGTGTGTGTGTGTGTGTGTGTGTATGTGTGTGTATGTGTGTGTATGTGTGTGTGTGTGTGTGTGTGTGTGTGTGTGTAAGGATGTGATGTGAAGTGTGCAGAGGCTTCAGCTGCCCGTCACAGCTCCTGTATCTGCAGGCCAGTCATATGCCATTCAAGATTACACTGCTGCTGCTACTACTACTGCTGCTGCTGCTGGAAAGTGATAGGAGAAGCTCAATGCATCTGACCTTGAAGAAGTCATAATGAGGGATGTGGGGTGGCGGGGGGATGCGCGCGTGCGCGCGCGCGCCTGTGTGTGTGTGTGTGTGTGTGTGTGTGTGTGTGTGTGTGTGTGTGTGTGTGTGTACCTCCGCTTGGCTTCTTCATACTTCAGACTGAGGCGGACCTTCTCTGCTAGTCTGTTACTGCTGGACACAAACTGCAAAAGAAAGGCACATATTATTTAACAAAATTATATACATTATTATTTAACTTCAGACAAAATGCAGCAAAAGGCAGAAGGGAGAATTACACACAATATTATTATTTCTTTTTACATTAAAATGTAAGCAAGAATGAAAAGAAAAAAAACACTTTTTGAGGCACTCCTTACTAAAGTTTAAAAAGCCTTTATTAAATACTGGCTACATGCAAGAATGATTGATTTTCCACAATTAGGCTCTTTAACTCTTAATTCTGCATACTTCACAAATCTGAACACTTTAGACATCTCTGCTTTCAAATCGTCCTGCGGCATGGAGCAGGGACAATAATTCTACCATTGCTGTGTTACAAGGTCA
The DNA here is from genome assembly GCF_034702125.1 of Engraulis encrasicolus. Lineage (NCBI taxonomy): Eukaryota > Metazoa > Chordata > Actinopteri > Clupeiformes > Engraulidae > Engraulis > Engraulis encrasicolus. The sequence continues at coordinate 25,158,863 of NC_085863.1, read as the reverse complement.
TTGCTGTGTTGCATGATTTCTGCTGATGTTGCACAACTTCTGGAATGATATTTGGAGTATATGATTAAGGCTTTTGCTAATGTAAACAAACTATGTCTCCATTACAAAGACCAGGATCTCGGAAAGGGCTGAACAAAAATGTTCCAAGGGAGCATGTTGAAATATACAGGAATTCTCCTTTAAGATGTAAGCAAATATAATTGTTTTTCTTCCACAGTTTCATAACACTTAATATTATTTTTTATATATCTATTTTCAATTTTCATCATTTGGGATTTCATAACGCAAGCACAGCATTTCTCCATTATTTGAAACATATGCTGTATAAATCTCTGCTTTGAAATTGCCTTGTGGTCAGATGCCAATTCTATCCCTAGGCAGTAGCATAGCATAGCGGTACTGTGACTGTGACTAACTAACTGTCCTGTCTGGCTTGGCATGCATTGCCTAATGTCTGGCGTGTGTGGTAGCCTATGCAAACCAATGGTGACTGTGCTACTGAACCACATGGAAATGAAGCCTGTGCCGGTGGCCAGCGCTAAGCCTGACTCAAACATTCCTGTGTAAACACATGTTGATGTTCCAGCCCAGCCATTCCGATGACAGCCCTGGTGAATGCTGATGTTTAATGCAACCATAACCAATCAGGAAAGAGTCCCAGTGAATACTGATGTTTAGGCCAACAAATCAGCTGAGACATGAAGTGAAAGCAAGAAGCTGAGATCCCCAAATAAAATGTTGATGTTGGGGGCAGCCGTGGAGGACTAATGGTTAGGGAGTCGGTCTCTTGAAATCGGAATGTTGCAGGTTCAAATCTTGTACAGTTCATGATGAGGAATTCTAAAGTTAGGGACCTACAGTGAAGCTCCAGGGACTATTCCCAAAACCCTGCACCTAAATAACTGTTGGTTGCTTTGGATAAAAGTGACCGTTAAGAGTGACGTAATGTCGAAAGAATGTGATGACGTTAAGTACAACCAATCAGCAGATCCCCAATGCAGTGCAATCTACCGACTTTGAAATAAATCATACGAAGGGAAGATCCTATCTCCATCTCTCTGCATTATCTAAGCGATCATAATTTACTCTTTCATTATCTCTTTGATCATGTTATTAAATGTAAATTATTAATCAATTACATAATAAACTGATTCTAATTAATGATCCAATGATCGCGACGGACTTTGTACATAAGTACCCGAAACTATGTGAGGTACAGGAAATACAATGCCATGCCAGCATTCACTGCAGACTTCATAATAAACAATGCAATCAGCATTATCATTACAAACATCTAATTGCAAAAAGCATATATAAGCACTTAACAAAAAAACGCCACTTCAATTCAGTGTGCATAATGTTGCATGATATGGCAAAATATGGCAACAACAACATCAAGGGTTCCTTTCACTACACTGCCCAAAAGTATCCTTGACAGTTGATACAGAGTCTGACAGGCTTACATCTTGAAAAGGGGCCCCTGACCCCCATATCTGCCCACCCTTCCCACCTTACCTCTGTGGGGATGTCCGTCTGTGATTGGGCGTCAGAGTAGAGGCGCGGGATTGACAGGTTGGAGTTGGCCAATGAGGTGTTGCTAGCCCACAGGTCTGACTGGGAGCCCGCCCCCATCTGGAAACCATCCTTCAACGCAGCCAGTTTCTGCCAATGGAAAAACACACTTACTCAATTTTTGATAAACACACACACACGCACACATACAGTGCCCTCCATAATTATTGGCACCCCTGGTTGAGATGTGTTTTTTAGCTTCCAATTATTATTATTTTTCTCTAAATAATATGGGACCTTAATGGAAAAAAAGAGAAAAATTCAACCTTCAATACAAGTGCATTTATTCAGTGGGGAAAAAATCCCACATAAAGAAATAATTATTTGACATCAAATAATGTGTGTCACAATTATTAGCACCCCTGTTGTTAATATTTTGTACAACCCCCTTTTGCCAACAAAACAGCACCTAATCTTCTCCTATAATGTTTCACAAGATGGGAAAAGACAGAAAGAGGGATCTTCAGCCATTCCTCTTTGCAGAATCTCTCTAAATCATCCAGAGACCTGGGTCCTCTCCTCTGTACTCTCCTCTTCAGCTCACCCCACAGGTTCTCAATGGGGTTGAGGTCTGGGGACTGAGATGGCCATGGGAGGAGCTTGATTTTGTGTCTGGTTAACCATTTCTGTGTAGATTTGGCCGTATGTTTAGGGTCATTGTCTTGCTGAAAGACCCAGTGACGACCCATCTTCAGCTTTTTGGCAGAGGGCAACAGATTTTGATTTAAAATGTCCTGGTATTTCAAAGCATTCATGATGCCATGCACCCTAACAAGCTTCCCAGGGCCTTTGGAAGCGAAACAGCCCCACAGCATCACTGACCCACCCCCATACTTCACAATGGGTATGAGGTGCTTTTCAGCATGCGCATCTTTCGTGGCACGCCAGACCCACTTAGAGTGTTTGTTGCCAAAAAGCTCAATCTTGGTCTCATCTGACCAAAGCACACGGTCCCAGTTGAAGCCCCAATACCGCTGGGCGAACTCCAGACGTTTACGTTTATGATTGTGGGTGAGGAAAGGTTTTCTCCGTGCATGCCTCCTAAACAGCTTGTTGGCGTGTAGACAGCGCCTGATGGTTGATTTGGAGACTTTGTGACCCCAGGATGCTACCATTTGTTGTAATTCTGTAACAGTGAGCTTTGGAGATATTTTGATTTCTCTTACCATCCTCCTCACTGTGCGTGGTGGCAAAATAAACTTGGGTCCTCGTCCAGGCTTGTTTACCACTGTTCCAGTTGTTTTGAACTTCTTAATTATTCCTCTCACAGTAGATATGGGCAGCTGCAGTTGAGTGGCAATCTTCTTGTAGCCTCTGCCTGACCTGTGAAGGTCGACGCACATCTGCCTCACTTGTATGCTGTGTTCCTTTGTCTTTCCCATGTTTAAGAGTGGATAAGAGAAATGGCCTCGGTGTCACGTCATATTTATACCCCAGGGAAACAGGAAGTGATGAATTACTAATTAAATGTTCCTACATACTCTGGTAAACTTTGTAAACTACTGTAGAAATGACAGAAATGCTTCAATTATATTTATTTCCTGGGAATTGTTAAGGGTGCCAATAATTGTGGAACAGGTGATTTAATGAAAAATAATTATTTTTTAGTCAGGGATTTTTTTTATTTTCCTACAATTCATTTGAGTTGAAGGCTACATTTTCCTAAAATTTTCAGTGTGACAGTACTCTTCTGCAATAAACACTGAATTTATTTTAAGGCTTTTAACACATCTCAACCAGGGGTGCCAATAATTATGGAGGGCACTGTATGTACACATAGGCACGCACACACATGGAGATGGATTAACAGAAGGAAAGGTAAATGTCTAATTTGCTTTCTCTCTCTTTCTCACACATATAGTGACACGGGCACAAGCAAATGCATGCAAAAACACTCACAGTACATGTACTGAACTATGCAACAACAAAATGAATGCAAGAAATCTAAAACAGGATATGATTGTGGTGACATTGAATGTCCAGTGTGATGCTGCTACTGAATAGACATAGAAGCACACATCAGTTGGGAGGTGCCTATATTTGGAGATTTACGGTAAATGAGCGGCAGCATTTATCACAAGTACAGTCCTAGCTTTACTCAAACCTGACATGAAAATGAAAACTTTTTGTCTGCAAATTAAAAAAAAACCTTTTGTGTCAGATAAGTTTCATTACCCAGACACACATTTTATACACGCCAACCATCACATTTATTCAATTTATACGGGCGTCACACACAGGCAAACAGATGGCCTTCCACTCCAAGATACACTTACACCGCTGTTCACACCCATTAATTGTACGTGCACTGCAATGAGACACACACTTAGAGACATACACAAACACACTTCCTGACACCACTACCCACCACTATCCATTCATCATTTTATGCCCACAGCACTTGGACAAACACACACCCTCTCTCCCGCTTGCTGTCTCCCTTTCTCTTTCTCTCTCTCTCAGATTTTATGCCCACCGTATTGGCTCTGCTCCTCTCTGGACACACATATGCTCTCCCTCTCTCTGGACACAAATATGCTCTCCCTCTCTCTGGACACAAATATGCTCTCCCTCTCTCTGGACACAAATATGCTCTCCCTCTCTCTGGACACAAATATGCTCTCTCTCTCTCTCTCTCTCTCTCTCTCCCTCTCTCCCTCTCTTCTCCCTCTCTCCCTCTCTTCTCTCTCTCTCTCTCTCTCTCTCTCTCTCTCTCTCTCTCTCTCTCTCCCTCTCCCTCTCCCTCTCCCTCTCTCCCTCCCTCTCCATCCCCACGGTGTGTTACTAATAAGGCTCTTCATCATGATAAGAGGCGGCGTGCTGCCATGCTGATCAGCATCAATAAAGATGAATGAGACTCCTGAGTGGAGACGATGGCGGAACAGCAGCGCCTAGTTAGCATTCACACAAACTGTGTGTGTGTGTGTGTGTGTGTGTGTGTGTGTGTGTGTGTGTGTGTATGCAAGTGTTTGACAACGGGAGCCCATCCGTGGTGTGTGTAATGTGGTGTGTGTGTGTGTGTACATATGCGAGTGTTAGACAACGGTAGCCCATAAGTGTCTGTTCAACAATCACATTGTGTAACTAATGACTTCACGCTGCTACAGCAATGACACAGCTGATGATCAGAAGAGATCAGAGGTGTGTGTGTGTGCGTGTGCGTGTGCGTGTGCGTGTGCGTGTGTGTGTGTGTGCGTGTGCGTGTGCGTGTGCGTGTGCGTGTGCGTGTGTGTGTGTTCGTGTTCAAATTCAGCAGACAGAATTTTCAGACAATCTCGTGGTATGGAGTTTAACAAAGCCAGCGTGTGCACACACACACACACAGACACAGACACACAGACACACACACACACCAACCCCCCCCCACCCACACCCAACCCACCGACCCACCCACCCACACGCACACACGCACACACACACACACACACACACACACACACACCCGCTGTGGGAGGGGGTGTGTAATAAAAGGATCAGATATGCATTATTTAGCATCCTCTGAGCCTCCTCGCATACTACAACCAGTCCCAAAAAGCAGGCGCACGCACGCACGTGCACACGCGCACGCACACACACACTCTGAGACAGTGTTTCATAGAGATGAAGTGAAAGGGAGAGGAAGGCGAGAGCAAGCTTATTTGTGTGTATTAGAAACACAGGATGAGATGGGATAGGGGGAGGGAAGAAACAGATGACGACAGAGGTGTGTGTGTTTGTGTGTGTGCGTGCGTGCGTGCATGTCAGTGTGTGTGTATGCGTGAGTGTCACAGTAGCTAGTGAGTGCAGTGCAACGCTACATAGCAGCCTAACTACATGAGCCATGCCTGCTGTTGACTATGGTTGCCCACGGATACCATTCCTCTACACGAGACCCTGCCAGCCCTGCAAGACCATCTCCAGTCTAGACACAGTCTGATGCATGAGTATGTTCCCTCTGTTGCATGTGGTTGCAGGAGCAATTTAAGGCACACAGCGAGCACATCGCCGGCCTAATTCAAAAGGATCAATAGGATCGCTACTGCATGTAAAGACAAATTCGCTCTATCCATCAGACACACCTGTCTTACCAGGGTTTCCCCCAGCACATTACTGCTAAGGCATCCACCTTCACAACAAACAAACTGTTAGGGGTTTTCTTATCATATATCTCATGAATCTGCAAAGTATAGCCGTTCCCTGATTATAGTCACGCGTCTGTGATACCGGCTAACCCCACACCACCTAGACTAAAGGGAAACGCTGCTTATAAATTCAACATTGAAGATTCTTTCTATTAATCCCATTGGACCTATAGCTGCTGCATAACACAGCAAATGACACAATAAATGAAAAGCGCAATGCGTTTCTTCTTCTTGTTTTGTCGCACAAGTTGTCTGTTCGTGGAAAACTTCGTGCTGGTACAGGTTTTGATGGTTAATCGCATGATTTGCTGTTCCGAGGCATTGTTATGCGTTGCATGAACTGACGGTTTCTGAGGGAAAGAGTGGGCGCACAAGCGCTACGGAGCTCGTATTTTCAAGGAACTTCAATTCTTGGTGGTATCTGGCATACCGTCTTCTGGCAGGTATGATAAGCAAGACCCTCGTCTCTCTCTTCCAGAGGGGGTGTGGCTCGTCGGACAGGGCCGTGGGTAGCCTATAAATAGCTGGACCGACGGTGTTTTTTGATAATGTGAAAAATCCAGAATATTTCCACCTGAATTACCCCCATGGCCAAATGTAACTTTTGTAAATGTAATTTGTGTTGGGATTTCTACAGAAAATTAAAAGGAAGTGTGTTTCTGAATCTCTCTCTTTTGTCTTAAGCCTGCTTAGACTGATTGTGGTTTTCAGTTACCAAAAAACCCAGAAAGGGGTGCAAAATCTTTGCAAAAAATGAGAAAATGCTGCCACAAAATCAGACATTTTGACCGCAAAAATCACAAAATCCCAGTGCAAAATCCTGGAGGGACTGATACGGTGCCATCATAGAGTCATCCGTGTGCAGGCAGTGGTCCGGTACGTACCTGCATGAGCTCCTGTTTCTCCTTCTCCCCAGAGCTGATGGCCTCCCTGATGCTCTTCACCTCCTTCAGGATGGCCTGCGCCTCCTGCGGCTGGTAGATGTACGACACGTTCGACACCTTGTGGTTGATCCTGGAGGAGCAGGGGAGGAGAAATAAATTAAATTCTTGTAGCCATATGATTCACTCAACAACTTGTGGTTGACCCTGGAGGAAGAGAGACTCAGATATTAGGGAAATGTAGAAGATCTGTGGAAATAAACAATTGTCCACTAGAAGGACACGGTTTGTAGCAATATGACACGCTCGACACCTTGTGGTTGATCCTGGAGGGCTGGATGGTGGAGAGCAGGGAAGGGAAGAGAAAAATAGTTGCAAAGGCTAGAGAAATATCAGGGGTCTTGAAGGACAC
>NC_085863.1:25111877-25146877 GCF_034702125.1 Engraulis encrasicolus | reverse complement strand
GCAGGGAGACTGTGGTCTGGTCTGTAACCCGGCTAGGCAACAATGGGCCATTTCACCAACAGGAAGAGACACCTGAGAAGGGCTGCATAGTGCATACCACACCACATCACACCACACCACACCACACCACACCGGGCCGGCTGTGTGCACCCCTCAAGACCAGCTTCTAGGCTTTTAAAAGGCCACAACGATGCATCAGATATACATGACAGGTTGAACCATCACCAGTCCTGTATCAGTTCTAGATGTTTTTTAAAGATCTTTTTGGGCTTTAATGCCTTAGGGCCGCGATCACTCTCGACACAGACTTTACAGTGCGAGGTGGATTTGTTCTACTGTTTGCTAATGAAAGTGAGCGATTTCTGCGCTGCGCTGAAAATCAGCACAAGGCGGAATGTGGATTTCCGTCTTCATTAGAGGGACATCACTACAGAACTATAAAGATAAGCCTGCCATTTCTAGCCAAGGCAGTGTGATTGGGTAAGCAGCAGAAATATATCAGAAATAAAGTTTTTTTTCTTTACTTCTTCACATGTTAACATGTTAACATGAACGTTGACATGAATTTAAAAAATGCAAGAAAACATGTAGGAAAAGATGCAAGAAGAAGCATCACTAATCCAAGAATAGGGCCATCTAATTCAGACAATCAGTCAGAGGCAAATGATTAGTCATGGCTCTCAGAGGCCCACAGCTGCTAGAGAAGATGGGTTTTATGCGTCTCTTTTCCCCCTAAGACTGCATCATGCATTCACGGCTATCAAAAATGCCTCTGAAACATCACGTCTACTCTGCCCACCCTTTTTTGTATACCACTGGCAGGAAATGCTTGGAAATCCTCAGAGTGGGGACTGGGGAAGCCTTGAAGCTCCTGGATGCACTTGAATAATATAAAAGGATTTGAAAGAGTGGAAAGCAAGCCAGTGGGCCGGCATCAGCGTAGAATATTTCTGGTGTATCAAAAGAGGGCTCGGTACAGCGTAGCAAGCTATCGTAGCCTCTTAACGTGCACCGTACCTCCGATGGAGCACTGTAATACACTGTAAAAAGAATTAACTACCATAGCCCAACACTGCTAAGACATTTCACAGAGTCTTTAGAAATACATTACGACTTGGTCATTGCTATTCGGCAAATTTATAACCAAGACTATGCCTTAGGGGGCTAAAGGGTTCGGTCTTTGACTGGGCAAAGCAGAGAGCAGGGCACGGCAGGACAGACAGCTCTACTGGTTGTGAGAACGGTAGTCGGAGAGAAGAGGGGTTTTCATAAACGAGCCAGAGATTACGAGATCACAGGGAAAAGAGACGAGCCGGGAGATGAAATATAAATGAACGTGAAAAGTGTAACCCACACATAGACACAGACACCGAGTGTGTGTGTAGTAGTATGCCTGTGCGCGTGTAGTAGTAGTAGTGTGCATGTGTGTGTGTGTGTGTATGTGTGTGCGTGTGTGTGTGCCTACTTGTGCCTTTGAATGTGTGTGTGTGTCTGTTATATCTATTTCACAAAATATGCACACGTGCAAATCTACATCCACAGAACGATAGACAAACACGCACGAACACAAAGAAAAATACACACAGATAACGTGTTGCAGACAGTATTTGAGTATCTGTGCATGTGCACCTTTGTAGGTGTTTTGTGTGTGTGTGTCTGTCTGTCTGTGGAGGTTTGTGAATGTGGGTCTGCCTATGACCGATAAATATTTAATTTCCATTTTATTTGAACTCTGCCTCTGTCATCCTAGTAAACACACCAGGGTGACCTTGTGGGGTTTATTTGGTTGGACTGCCAATATACTACAGAGTAAACTTCCCAGCTGGGCACACACATGGCGTCTATGGCCAGTCTGCAATCTGAAATGAACTGTGCACAGGTGTACGTAGTATATTATGGAGTTTATGGCCCTATGCTGAACAGTGAGTCTACCTGTATACTTTGTATACACTCATCATATTCAGTGTGTACGCTCATCACACTTGTATATACACTCATCATACTTTCATCTGACAATCACTTCTACTGTCCATGTAAATATGCTCAGTTAAAAAGACAAGAAGAAAAGGAAAGTGCTACGTTCATTCAATTGTTGGGAGAAGAAAACGTGGCCAATGAATTTGCCACTAATGCACCAACCAGGTCACTAAGATCAAAGGAGAAGAATTTGCTGGTGATTCCAAAAGTCAAAACAAAGTGTGGAGAGGCAGCCTTTAGCTTCTATGCTGCAAAGCTTTGGAACCAGCTTCCAGATGGCGTAAAAAAATGCACCCACAATTGATAACTTTAAATCTAGACTCAAGACAAAGCTGTTCTCAGATGCTTTACCCTAGCTTAAATTATATATTATTCTTATTTTTATTTCTATTTTTTACCATATGTTTTATCTCATCTTTTATTTGACTCTAATATCTTTCTCTTTCTTTCTTTCTTGTTTCCTTTCTTTTTGCATTTGTTTTTTGTGAAGCACATTGAGTTGCACCTATGTATGAAATGTGCTATACAAATAAACTTGCCTTGCCTTGCCTTGCCTTGTAATGGGACTTGGGACTGGGTGTGGAGCTGGATGGTGATCAGGTCACACGTGAGCAAAAACATGCTTTGGTCACATAAAATGCTTCTCACACAAAAAAATGGTTCTCACATCTGGTTCTACTACATTTGGTCCAGATTTAGGCAAAAAACCTGATCTCTTAGACCAGTAGTTCACAGTTGCCACAGGCATTTTAATGCAAAAAGTAGAGTCTGTGCAGGTACAGTTGTTTTGTGAAATGTGGGCCTACAGTGTAAATGCGTTTTCCACACATTAATACACAGTTGTGGATTATATTATGATTCACTACAACAAATAACAAACTACAGTCCAAATACAGACTGTCATGCAGTCAGAGACCTTATGGGTCAGAGGGCTACTGAGGGCTACTTGTTTATTCACACCTGTCTACCGATGTCTTGACATCCTTTGCATATTACATTATGACCGAATTATTATTTGCTTTTTCTTATTGATAAAGGATATAAAGAGTGGGTTGTGGTTGATATGTGTGGACACTTTGTTTTTGGTTTTTTGTCTTGTTTTCTTCTTCCTTTGGTTTGTGTGTGTTTTGTTCCTTGTTTGCCGTTTAAAAAATGTTTAAAAAAATCAATTAAAAAAAAAAAAGATAAGGGATATAAAAAGACAATCTCAAATTTAAAAGAACAAAAATATGAACGGTGACTAAGACCTTGTCGTAGTCAATATTTTTTAATATCCTGGAGCTCTAACTTGCATGGTGCCTGAACAAAATTAACAAATATGATTGGATTAATGTAGCGAAATATCAGAAATCCACCTAAACCCACTCTGCTGTAACATTGTTGTGTATTGCATTAGAACAAACTTTTCCCCCAGGCCCATGGCAATGCAATCAACTTACTCTTTCAGCGTCTCAAAGCCCTGCTCCTTATACTGCAGCTCCTGCCTCATAAAGGCCAGATCCCTCTTCAACTTATTCACCTGGAGAGAGAGAGAGAGAGAGAGAGAGAGAGAGAGAGAGAGAGAGAGAGAGAGAGAGAGAGAGAGAGAGAGAGAGAGAGAGAGAGAGAGAGAGAGAGAGAGTGAGTGAGTGAGTGAGTGAGTGAGTGAGTGAGTGAGTGAGTGAGTGAGTGAGTGAGTGAGAGAGAGAGAGGGGGGGAGGGAAATAGAGCAAAACAAATGGAGAAAAGCAGACAGAGAGCAGGATAGGGGGAGAGACGGCGAACGAAAGAGGCAGGGCAAAGTCAGATTCAAACACTTTTACGCTTTTACACCAGTCTTCAGGAATTACCCTGAGCCAATCGCTTTGATGATACGCCAACACACTTATCGCAACAGCTCACACACTGATAAGCCATCTCGATACAGAGGCACATTCCGACAACTGCTGCCGAGATTACCATGAGATAATATAAACGATATAAAAGTAGTCATAATCTTCTTTTTTTCCCAGCCGATGGGGGCCAAGCAATTGACTGCTGCATTCCACAGGACTTCTAGTTAGTGTTACAGAAAGGTGTCATCATCTGCCTAAGATTAGCACACCAACACCAACCAACGTCACAGATCAAACATTGACAAGAGTGCATTTACACATGGGGGGATGGAGAGAGACAGAGAGAGAGAGAGAGACAGAGACAGAGACAGAGACAGAGAGACAGAGAGACAGAGAGACAGAGAGACAGAGAGAGGCAGAGAGACAGAGAGAGAGAGAGAGAGAGAGAGAGAGAGAGAGAGAGAGAGAGAGAGAGAGAGAGAGAGCTACAGACATAGACAGAGAGACAGAGACAGAAACAGAGAGCGCTTTTGTTTTATCTGTTGCTATGTTAATGTGCATGGCTCTTAAAGCGATGGTTCGGAGTAGAATCACCCTAATGCCATTTGAACCGTGACACCCATCCACCTTTACACCCGAAGTGTTTTCTGCCGCAGGCTTACATCAACAGAGTTGCCGTGTTATTCGATGTTTATTCCGGATAGCTTGACTCAAGCGCATATGGATCCTGGGCACCGTCTCCAAACTTTCCCCACAAAAATAACATGTCATGACACCAAACTTCTACAGTATAACAAATGTGGTTTGTACTCACAAAAAGATGAATTTGAAACTTTGTACATAGTCCAGGAGTTTATTAGTAACAACACACGAGACGATTAGCTTTTCTGCTGCTAAACATCCGTCGACGTCACTTCCTCCAGCTGGGACTGTCCACAGCATGGCATAATATTGCCGGAAGCGATTGCCGACACATAGACTGGACCATTTTTTCATATATGCACGAGTGTGGCATCGTCTTCTATTTATTAAACGTGGTAAAATTTAAATCCGAAGTGGTTAATTTCTAGTTGTAGCGCAAGCTGTCTTTTTGAGTTTTCCGCCTTCCGGACTCACGTGTATTTGTTTCCATCAACAAAGTCCCAGCTGGAGGAAGTGACGTCGACGGATGTTTAGCAGCAGAAAAGCTAATCGTCTCGTGTGTTGTTACTAATAAACTCCTGGACTATGTACAAAGTTTCAAATTCATCTTTTTGTGAGTACAAACCACATTTGTTATACTGTAGAAGTTTGGTGTCATGACATGTTATTTTTGTGGGGAAAGTTTGGAGACGGTGCCCAGGATCCATATGCGCTTGAGTCAAGCTATCCGGAATAAACATCGAATAACACGGCAACTCTGTTGATGTAAGCCTGCGGCAGAAAACACTTCGGGTGTAAAGGTGGATGGGTGTCACGGTTCAAATGGCGTTAGGGTGATTCTACTCCGAACCATCGCTTTAAGTGAAATACCATTTTGGCTGGTAGAAAAGAAAACGTACTAGACACTCTGACCTATTACTGAGTGTGTATTTGGCTCGTAAGATGAATCTCTACTAGCCATTTTTGGCTGGTGATGAAAAGGATTAGAGCCCTGATAAATGTGTATGATGATGGCATACAGTACGCACCCTGCTCTTGGACGTGACGATCTCCGCCTTCAGGATGTCTGGATCATACTTGCTACTGGAGGAAGATCTGGAGTTTACTGTTTGGGAGAGAAATGACAAAACAACTGATGATGAACAGAGGGCAGAGAGGAGGGGACTGAGAGACAGTTAGGAGAAGAAGGAAGAGAGAGGGAGAGAGAGACAGACAAAGAAACGAAGAGGCAAAGAGACATAGCAGACACACGGAGGCCAAACGAAAAGTAGAAATCAGAGAGAGGCAGGCAGAAAAGAGGAATAGACAGAGTGATTGAGAGAAACAGAAAGTAAGAGAGAGAGAGATGGAAACGAGACAGAAAGGCAGTGGGAAACCGAGTGAGAGATAAAGACATGGATGATTATGAGTATCTCTGGGTGACATTGTCTGATCCAATCTGAAAGCTCATTCGAACACATCCACTCAACAAGCTAACGAGATTAAAATCTCAACTCCTTAGCCACAGAATGAAGCAAAGGTATCTCACACACACACACACACACACACACACACACACGCACACACACACACACACACACACACACACACACACACACACACACGCACACGTACAGACAGACAGACAGACACAGACACAGACACGTAATGTCTCGCAGTGTCCAATTGAAATGTTTGGACTGATGTGAGGGTGAGTGTAATGAGCTCTAAGAGTGATGTGCTGTGATTCATATAAACTCTGACTCATCAGAGAAGCCAGCCTCATGACAGGACACACAAGTGTGCGCACGCGCACACGCACACCTCATACACACACGCCTCATACACACACGCCTCATACACATCCTACACATAGAGCATACCTCCCCTCCCAAAATTCTCTCTCACACACGCACGCACGCACGCACACACGCGCACACGCGCGCACGCGCACACACACACACACACAGCTGGTTTGTGATGAGGACTTGTCCCTGGTCCCATGTCTGGTGCAGCTGCTGGAACTCCCATTGACCACCCCTCCCTCCCCACACACACACATATACAAACAGACAGACAAACAAGGGCAGACACACACACACGTGCGTAGACTCACGGCTGGTCTGTGAGGTGAACTTGTCCTTGTCCCTCCAGGTCTGATGGAGCTGCTGGTACTCCTGCTGGGCCAGCTCCAGCCGCTGCTCCTTCACCTGGTAGATCTCCCGCTGGGCGCTCAGGGCCTCTTGCGCCACCTGCAGGTAATCCTCCAGCATGCGATGCTGCTCCCGCTGCCACTGTACCCGCGGGTCCTCCAGCTGCGTGCTCTCTGTGGAAGAAGACGACATGTATGAAAATGAAATTAAAGTTAATTAATTTAATTAATTATTTTTTTAAAGGATAGCCGGTGGTCCTGCTGTGGCAAAATGGTAGGGCAATCGTCTACCATGCAGCTGACCCGGGTTCGATTCCCGGCCCTTCCCCGCCTCTCTCTCCCCACTCGCTTCCTGTCACCACATTCACTGTCCTAGCATAAATAAAAGTCAAAAAGACAAAAAAAAAATCTAAAAAGGATAGAAGGGCCCACACGGGTCCAGTAGAGGGGAGGAAAGGGGTTGGATATTAAAAGGTGTTAAAGCCAAGTTCAATGATTTACTGCCGCTACCCCGGCCACTGCACCAGCGGGTCCTATAGCAGCTGGGTCCTGTCTGTAAATGGGAGAGGGGGAACAGAGAGTGGAGGTAAACATCACTCTATGCTGATAAAAATGATACTGTTCGGCCCTGCCGTGGCCAACCGGTAAGGCACTCGTCTGCCATGCGGCTGACCCGGGCCCGTCTCCATCCCCATTCTCTTCCTGTCCGCCTCTCAAACTGTCCTGTCAAATAAAGTCATAAAACACCAAAAAAATATTTCAAAAATAACTAAAAATGATACTGTTCATTTCAAGTGCTAAACATCAACCACCAAGCGGGGTACATGAGCCGCTGCTCCTGACCTGCTGCCACTGCACACAGCTGGGTGCTCTCTGTGGACTGGAGGTGAAGGGAGAGGGTGGAGGAAGACATTAATGCAGTTTAGTTAAAACACTGGACACTGCATGTTCATAAGGTGTACCTGTGGGACAACTGTGGCCTAACGGTTAAGGAGATGAACTTGATGATAACAGAAGGTTACAGCAGGTTCAAATCCTAACCTTCCACTTCCTACTGTAGTCCATGGCTGAGGTGCCCTTGAGCGAGGCACCTAATTCCAAAATGCTCCAGGAACTGTATCCAATACCCCGTAAATAATTGTAAGTCACTTTGGATAAAAGCGTCAGCTAAGCGTAATGTAATGTAATGTAATGTAACATAAAAGGTGCGCCGCTAATCCTGCTGCTGCCACTGAACACGGAGGTCCTCCAGCTGTCTGCTCTCTCTGTGGTGATGGAGAGGGGTGGAGTTAACAGCATGCACTCTGAGATTACTGTTCAAAATGATGCTGTTCATTTCAAGGTTCTGAAGGAGAGGATACATGCACCGCTGCCACCCCCCCACCCCGCCACTACCGGCAGGTACTCCAGCTGGGCACTGTCTGTGATGGGGAGAGGGGGAATAGATCATGGGACGGAGTAAAACATTAAAGGGACACTGTGCAGAAAGTGGTCAAAAAAGGTACTGCAACTATGCTGCTCATTGAAACTGGGCTGCCTATTGCCAAATTTGACCTTTATATGAAAGTCTACTAAGTAATAAACAAATATTTTCATGTATGAAAAGTGCAATTTTTACAGTCCAATGAATACTTAGAATTTGATGCTGGTGGTAAGTATTCATGAAAAAGATAACATTAGTGAATGGGCAGCATGAATTCTGGAAATAAACAACTAAAAATCTCACACAGTGTCCCTTTAATGAGTTAAAGCCTTGCTGTAGCCTATATTTCAAGGTGGTTAAGGAGAGGGCACGTGTGCCTCTGCTCCGAGTGGCATTGCACTGACAGGTCCTCCAGCTGGGTGCTGTCTGTGGGCAGAGAGGGTGGATATTAAAAGGTGATAAAGTAACGTCGCTAAGTGCCGCTGTTTGACACTAAACATCCACAGTAGGGTCCTCCTGCTGGGTTGCTTTGGCCGTGGATGAAGTGGTGTGCAGAAGTAGACACTAACAAAGTGAAAGCAACATTCATTGCAATGCCAAACAGTTTGCTTTTTGTTCAGCACTTTCCAAGAATTTGACCATTTTAATGGGGGCCTGGTTTGTTTACATTAGTTGAGAAGGGGTGAATGGAGATAAACCCTTCGCATATTTGTCATGACGTCTTCAAATAATGCAATTATTTTTAGTCAGGAGGAAAAAAATGGTCTCTGCAAGTGCCCTCAGCCAGTGGTTCTCATTAACTTTTTTTTAACCTAAAGCGCCCCCTAATCTGTCTTGGGGTGTAAGGAGGGGGAAGATGAAGTGGAGATGGACATGAAGAGTTACATCAATGCTCCAAGCATGTGCTTCTGCTCTCTCTGTGGAGGGGAAGAGGGTGGAAGCAGACACTAACAAAGTTAATGCTATAGACGAGAAGGCTTAGACAATTATCAATGAGTCAGTCAGTCATGAAGGATGATCTTGCTGTCAATCACAAGGATTTAATTTAGGAGGTCATATTTTATTATTGATGATGACTTGAGATCATTTCCTGGATTGACCAGTTGACCTTTTGTGCAGGGGTCAAAGGGAGAGGGGTCACGCAGGTCAAGGGTGATCTTTGAATGCAATTACTTGGCCTGCTCACTCACATAATGTGATGGACATGCATTGCTGCCACTGGCAGTAGAGACGTCATAGAAATAGAGATAGAAAAAGAAAGAGTTTCACTCTTGAGCTGAATTACATTAAGTCAAGGTTTAATTAGGTAAATCAAGCTGATTTGTGTATTAATTAATGATTCTTTTTTGAGTGGAAGCTGTGTCCAAAGCGGTGGTGTGTTATGTTGGCCTTTTGCTGTCTGTAGCATTTCTGTGAATTATCCAAGGAAGTCCAAAGGTCAATATTAAAGGTCAAGGGTGAGATACAATAAACGGTCAATGAAAAAAACACTCCAGATTTGAAGAAGTGCTCCATGTCATCACAGTGTCATATCATCAACTTATTACTTTTTCCAGCTGGTGCAGAATTATAAAAGCCTCCAAATCTTTAATGCCTCTGCCTTTACAGAGGAGGGAAGTGCATACAGAGGAATGAAGGTGAGATGATGGATAGATGAAGGAGGATAAGAGGAGAAGAGACAGAGAGGGGGAAAGATCAGAGACGGGACGGGAGAGAGGCAGAGTGCAAGGACTTGTAGAGGAGATGAGGAAGAGATGAGGAAGAGATGAGGAAGAGAAGAGAAGAGAAGAGAAGAGAAGAGAAGAGAAGAGAAGAGAAGAGAAGAGAAGAGAAGAGAGGAGAAGAGAAGAGAAGAGAAGAGAAGAGAAGAGAAGAGAAGAGAAGAGAAGAGAAGAGAAGAGAAGAGAAGAGAAGAGAAGAGAAGAGAAGAATATAAAGGGGGATAGATGGAGACGGGGAATTGTAGGGGACCAGAGGAGGAGAGGAGAACAGGCATAAGGAAGTAAAGCACATGTGTTCAAGCCATTTCAGGGTTGCGTTTCTCAAATGCGTAGTTGTTAGCCGGTTAGCAACTTGGGTAGTTGTTAGCCGCTTAGCAACTTGGGTAGTTGGGAAATGGGAAATTGCATTGCAAAACAACAAAGTAGCTAACATACTTAGCAACTATGGTTTTGAGAAATGCATCCCTGGGTAGCGACATGGTGTATTAGACAAGACACGATGGAGACGGAAGAGAGGTGGAGAGAGGAGAGAAATAAGTGAAGGCAAAATAAGAAGAGAAAAGAGAGAGAGAGAGAGAGAGAGAGAGAGAGAGAGAGAGAGAGAGAGAGAGAGAGAGAGAGAGAGAGAGAGATGCAGAGGGAGGTAGAAAGGGAGAGGGAGAGGGAGATTAGATTTGATACAGAGTTGACAATATAAGGTAGGAGCAGGTTCGCACACTAAAAAAGACACAAAGACTTACAGAGTTGACAGGAAGATAAGTCAGAAAGAAAAAAGGAAGACATCACCCATGAGAGATCAAGATGGAGGGCAAACAAAAATCAATGAGGGACTCGTGAGCCAAGTGAGGCGAGGCGGCTCTTTGTAACATGACGAGGTGATGGTACACAGGAGAGGAGTGGCAGAGAGAGAGAGATAAAGAGTAGAGGAAAAGAGAGAGAGAGAGAAATAGAAAGAGAAAGAGAGAGAGAGAGAGAGAGAGAAAGAGAAAGAGAAAGAGAAAGAGAAAGAGAAAGAGAAAGAGAAAGAGAAAGAGAAAGAGAAAGAGAAAGAGAAAGAGAGAGAGAGAGAGAGAGAGAGAGAGATGAAGATAAAGATGAAGTTAAAGAAAAAGAAGAGCCGAGAGAGAGAACTGACAGAGAAATGGAGATAAGATCTGATACAGAGGCGTGAAGTCGAGTTAGAAAAAAAAAAAAAACAAAGATGGAAAAGAAAGATAAGAACTCTGGATAGACGAAGAAAGGGTAAAAAAAAACGAGCAGGCTT
Organism: Engraulis encrasicolus; assembly: GCF_034702125.1. NCBI lineage: Eukaryota > Metazoa > Chordata > Actinopteri > Clupeiformes > Engraulidae > Engraulis > Engraulis encrasicolus. The sequence continues at coordinate 25,135,905 of NC_085863.1, read as the reverse complement.
GTTAGAGAAGTGAGGCGAGGCATGTCTGTGTGTTAGGCCTCCAAAAGCCTCCACAGGGGAAAACACTCTCTTACGTGCTGAGCATTCAGCCCCTCTACCCTCCTCTCTATCTCTATCTCTCTCTCCATCCTTCTATCTTTCTCACTCTTGGTCCTTCATTTTTGCACCCCTCTCTCTCTTTCTCTCTTGCATCCCCCCCACTCTATCCTTGTCTCCCTCCCTAACCACCCCGCCCTCTCTCTTGTGCTCCCTCCCTATCCCCCCTCTCTTTATGCCCGTCTTCTTTCAACCCCTCTCTCCGTCTCGTGTGGCTGACTTTTAGAGGACACATGCGGACAGTAATGGAGTCCTGTGGGCAGAGTCTGATATGGAGGGTGGCCAAATGGGTGACATGGAAGAGAGAACCCTGAGACATAGTATTACTGTACGGAATAGAAACTCTGGGCCATTCTACTAGAGTATGGCACCCGGAGACATTCGACTCCAGTTTGGAAGAGAGAACGCTGAAACATTCTACTACAGTACGGAACCCTGAGACATTCTACTACATTTCGGAATGCTGACAAATTCTACTATAGTACGGAATAGAGAACGATGGGACATTCCACTTAAGTATGGAACCCTGAGACATTCCACTACTGTGCGGGAACACTGAGACATTCTACTACAGTACAGAATGCGGACAAATTAGAATACAGTATGGAATAGAGAATGCTGGGACATTCTACTACACTACGGAACCCTGAGACATTCCACTACAGTACGGAATGCTGAGACATTCTACTACAGAATGGAATGCATGCCATTTGGCTACAGCACTACTCACTACAAGAAGATGAGATCGTATATCAATTTAATGAGACCTTCCAGGATATATAAAGGTCAAACACACACACGCATGCCCAAAAAGAAATCTTTTCTTTGGGCATGCATTTCTTTGAAGAATAGAATTTCACGACACTCTAAATTTGTCAAATGTATTGGCCACATTTACCAGAATTTACCCTGTGTTAGCATACACTGCTTTCACCAGATCAACTACAAAATCAGAATTCACACTGTCTTAGCCTATTCTGCTTTCACTAGATCAACTGTAAAATAAAGGGTTTTTTGCTGTTGTTTGGTTTGGTTTATTTATGGACATAGAATTACATGTAAAAGCGTAACACACTTGTTTCCAACATGGTCCCTGATGGAATCGGACAAGACATACACAAATATGCAACATTCTTTAACAAAGCACTTTAACAAAGCTCACTGCATGGTGCGGACCACATAGTATGCACAGTGAATTGTTACTCACTGGTGTTGTGGTCGACATAGTAGGCTCCCACGTTCGGGTCGTAGGCCTCTTCCCAGCCCACCGGCAGCTCATCCCCGATGCAGTCGGCAAACGTCAGAGGCTTGGTCTGCCTGCAGGGACACAAGCATGCAAGCAGTCGAGGGTTAGAGCAGTGATTCTCAGCCGAGCAGTGGACCTAGCCCTGAAGGTATTCCAAGTGGGCCTTGAAATCATCTAAATATCAAAATAATGTGTGTGTGTGTGTGTGTGTGTGTGTGTGTGTGCGCGTGTGTGCGTGTGTGCGTGTGTGCGTGTTGCAGTTCATTATTTATTTGAGTTGTATTGTTCATCGGGTCAGAGGTAGGCCCCGAACACTTGTGAAAATTTCAAGTGGGCCCCAAATTTGGAAAAGGTTGAGAACCCAATGGGTTAGAGTGTAGCATCACAGGCTATTCCTACTGTAGCATTTCAGTGTATCCCACAGACCAAGTAGCATTGTGTGCAGTGCTACAGGCAAAATGTCAGGCCAGTGTAAGTGCTATGTGCACACCCCCATTTGCAATGTTGATCAATTTGTGGTGCTTGTTTTTAAGTTTTTTTTAATATATTTTTTATGTTTTATGTGGTGCTGCACTACACAATGGTCTACACTGCACAGCACAAGCAGCAGAAGGTTAAGGGGGAACATATTGGAACACAAATGAGTTATTGTCGATCGAGTGCAGCAAAACAGACTACGACTTTACACAAAGGCAAATATTGAATGACAAGCAGCTAATGGTTTGACTGCACATCACTCTAAGGGTTTCCTAGTGCGAAGCATTTGTCTTTCACATGGTGGTAGGGGGATTCAGAGGGGTGTTTCACAGAGATGTGACCATCACTATTAGAAAGGCCATATTGTGCATTTTCATATGAAATGTGATATGAAACTACCCAAAATAAATAGCTCATTATACACTTTCGTCATGCAACATCACAAAGCAAAAAACTCGTCTTGACTATAAAGTACTGGGGAAAATCCTGACACTGCACAAGCGCCAACGACAAAACAAAGGAGACTTCATGAGTAAGTAAAGATATGCAAGTGTGCGTGTGCGTGTGCGTGTGCGTGTGCGTGTGCGTGTGCGTGTGTAATCACACTTTACTGTTGAGTGACTGATTGGGTGTTTGTATGAGAAAGAGAGAAGAAGAGAGACAGAGTGAGTGATAAATGATTCATGTGTGTGCTGCTTTGTTTGAATGGGATCATGTGTGAGACTGACCATCATGATTGGGTGCATCAGGGAGCAGACGAGCATATTGAATTTTGCTTATATTGCAGTGTGTGTGTGTGTCACAGTGTGTGTGTGTGTGTGTGTGTGTGTGTGTGTGTGTGTGTGTGTGTGTGTGTGTGTGTGTGTGTGTGCGCGCGTGTGTGTGCGCGTGTGCGTGTGCGTGTACGTGTGCGTGTGCGTGTGTCAGTGACTGTGTCCCTGTGTGTTGCAACGTGTGTGTGTGTGTGTGTGTGTGTGTGTGTGTGTGTGTGTGTGTGTGTGTGTGTGTGTGTGTGTGTGTGTGTGTGTGTGTGTGTGTGTGTGTGTGTGTGTGTGTGTGTATGCATGCCTAGCAGTGTAGCCTACATATGAGCAGTACCTGTGTGTGGTGTCTGTGTGTGTGTGTGTGTATGCATGTCTAGCAGTGTAGCCTACATATGAGCAGTACCTGTGTGTGGTGTCTGTGTGTGTGTGTGTGTCTATGTCAGTGAATGTCTGGGTGTGTGCCCCCGTTAAGGAAGGGAGGGGGGGTGTCTGCATTAGGCAGCAGAATAATGGTGTGTATTCACCTCGCCGAGCGCTGGCTAAAGCAACAATAGGCGGAAACAGGCTACCCTGACATTCCAATAGGCCCCTCCACCAATCGCCTGGAGGTTACTGCGGTAACCCACTACGACCCCCTCCAGCAGTGGCAGCAGTTAGCACCCAGACCAGGAAGAGGGCAGACGCCCAAACACACACAATCTCATACACAAATACAAACACAGAAAGTGCACACACACACAAACACATACACACACAGTGTCACCACTCATTGCTCCACAAACACACAGCAGCACACATCCCTCGACACACACTTTATTACCACAAGCCACCAGCCAGCCACCTAACGCACGCACGCAGGACCAGAAAAGCATCAGAAAAATATCACTCACCACCCCGTTAATAAGCAGACCCATCAGCGCTCCACACTCTCTCTCTGCTTGGTCAGCTATGGATAACAAGAGCACCACAAGAACATCTCTCCTCACCTAATCTGTCCCTCTCTTGCCAAACGCGCACACGCACACGCACACGCACACGCACACGCACACGCACACGCACACACACGCACACACACACAAATCATCATCATCATTCCACACCATCATTATTAGCAGATCCGCAACTCAACTCTCTCCACTGTCACTCACACTCACACTCCTGATGCCCTTTACGCAAAGACACACACGCCCACAAGCCAAACACACACTTAAACACACACTCATAGATTAAAAAGCAAACCCAGGCACACGCTCGTCTGTGACAGTATCATGTGGCAGCATCTTATAGTCTCGTGTGAAGTGGTCACTGTAAATGGCAAAATGGCAAATAGACTGCTTATACAGTATATAGCACTTTTCAACTCCTTTGAGCACTAAAAGGGCTTTACAATGTATGCTTCACATTCACCCATGCACACCCCAGTGAATGGTACCAGGGTACCACCCTGCCACCAGGAGCAACTTGCTCAAGGACACTTAGCACGCCTAGCGCTGCTATTGTTTTATGCTTTTATGCTTTTCGTCTTCTGTTTTGCATGGTTTCTTATGTCTTTGCAAAGCACATTGAATTGCTTACATGTATGAAATGCGCTTTAGAAATAAACTGCCTTGCCTTGCCTTGCCTAGGCAGAGTGGGGTTCGAACCTGCAGCCTTCCGGTTGCAGACCTGGCTCCTCTACCACTTGAGGCACCATACCACCACACCACCATTGTGTGTGTTGCGTGTTATCTGTATGCTGCAGTGGCATACGCTGCTGGTGTTGCTGCAAGTGATCAGGCAGCAGTGTAAAATATCATCCCAGTATACTTTCAATATGACAATTATTCATTTCAACACGTTTCATGTTGGCCAGCAGAATTTCAATTTCCAAATAATAATATTTGAAATGATTTAATACTGATGTGCTTGATCATCATTAATGATCAACACAATTTGTGTAATTCATTTTAATGTTTTTTTGTTTAGCCGGTCTCTTGAGTTTCCAACGGAAAATTATTCTAAAAAAGTAAATTCCACCGGTCCCGAGCCAAGCCAATTCCACCAGGCCACCATACTTGAACATGGGCTTGAATTTTGGGGAGACTGAATACTTCATAAACGGATGATGGGTCAGAGTATGCCCTCCCCAATGACTGACAGACAAAAACGATGAGTTAAAATCACAAATGAAAACTAAATTACAACAGGTTTCTACCAAATCCACACTTTAAATATCATCCTTCATAAGGATTAATTTGAATTCCCAGTGGAGTCCCAGTTGAATGCACAGTGGATCCTGACAACACAATATGGTTGGAGCGATGTTCCACAGATTGAAAGACAATTTACAGTTGACGACAGGATGGATAGGACATATTTTGTAAAACACTTGCATCTCCATTTGAGTTTTGCAGAACTCTACCTAGTACACCCCATGCATACAGATCAATTTACTCTCAAAGCCTTGTCCTTTTAAAGAAAGGTCACTGCCATGTAAACAAAACAGCGATGCCCAATACTGTAACCTTTTCAAGAGTTTCAAGGGATTTCTATTAACCAGGCTTATAGTGGGGATATCAACCAAAGCCAATATACTGTATGCTGTAGGGCTGCACAATTAATCGAAAAATAATCAAAATCGTGATAAAATAGTGATATCGAACTCGTGATTTTAATCGTGATTTAATCACGGCAATAGTGACCTACTTTTGAGAGCGTCCTTGAAGCCAGAACATACTAACAGGCTGGTGTTTCTGGACAGAAATCTGTCCACTTAAGTTTCATGCTATTGCCTTTACATAATTATTACAATTCATTTTATTTTGCTCATCCCGTATGTAATTCATTCTTGGTTATATTTCATCTTGTTATAATTTTCAAAAAAATCAGCAAAAATCAATAATCGTGATTAATAATCGTGATTATGATTTTGACCAAAATAATCGTGATTATGATTTTTTCCATAATCGTGCAGCCCTAGTATGCTGTATGCAAGTAACTGTAGATGACTTGTCAAGAGAGCCGTCTCCTCCTATGTGTGAAAGTCCCATGTTCAGCACCCACACAGCATAGAGGGAGAGGCTAGAGCAGCTGAAGCATTCCTGTGGGCCTACTCACACCTCCACTGATAGCCTCCCTCACACGCACACTTATCAGATAGCCTAGCACTCACTCACTCACTTCCCACCCAGAGTGGATGATGTGGCTTGGGTACTGCCCTGCCTCTCTCCTCCTTCTCTCCCTCTCCTCCTTCTCTCTCTCTCCTCCTTCTCTCCCTCTCCTCCTTCTCTCTCTCACCCCCTTCTCTCTCTCTCTCTCTCTCTCTCTCTCTCTCTCTCTCTCTCTCTCTCTCTCTCTCTCTCTCTCTCTCTCTCTCTCTCTCCTCTCTCTTCTCTCTCTCTCTCTCTCTCTCTCTCTCTCTCTCTCTCTCTCTCTCTCTCTCTCTCTCTCACCCCCTTCTCTCTCTCTCTCTCTCTCTCTCTCTCCACCTTTTTTTCCTCCTCCTTCCTTTCTCTTTCTCTTTCTCCTCTCCTCCTCACTCCCTCTTCTCCTCTCCTCTCCTCCTGCTGCTCACTCCTCCTCCTCATCCTCCTCCTCTCCTCTCATCTCATCTCTCTCTCTTCCTCCTCTTCTCCTCTCCTCTCCTCCTGCTGCTCACTCACTGCCTATCAGCTAAGAACACTTGGCTTCTTGATCCTAACGGTTTGGTACTACAGTGGCTCTGGCTGTGCTATTACAGTAGAGTAGAATACAGTACTTTATCAACCCCAACGCTAATGAAGGCATTAAACAGCACATGGTCCTGGAGACATCACAGATTCACATCCAGATGCACATTCAGAACACCTTTTCTGAAGCCAACAGACTGCACGAGGCCCACATATACATAACCTGTACAGAACAAGCTCAATTAGGCTCTAATGTAGTTGGCAGAGTGTGTCAACTCCAGGCGCTCTTCCGGTAGCCTACAGTTCAACCTCTATGAACATTTCCGATATGGACTTGCCCAGTGTTTCCTGTAGTTGGTTGTACTTCTCAGTGTTGGGCTGGCTGTGTGTGTAGCTTCGGTAACTGAACGCCAAGTTTTTCACAGCCGCATATAGTCCAATACGGGAGCGAACGACACAATGCGACTTAAAGCCCATCAAAGACAAAGTCAACTCCTTCACACATGCTAGACATAGCTTCTGAACTGTGTAGCGAGCAAGTTGATGTTTCGGACACAGCTGCAATGTAGGAGCAGTCCCTGCGATTCCCATGTGAAAGTTAGCCTCACTGCTACACCAAATGATGGTACTACCCGTCATCCCTTCCTGTGGCTTCTGGTCTCTTGCCTCACCCTACCTCAACAATTACGTTTCCTGCTGTCAACCACCGCAGAGCAACTGTTGGGGGGGCTTTCCCCCATTCATCATCCCGACTGCAACCTTTGAATTGTACGTTTGCAAACACAAAACCTCGATCATCGTCGAACCTTACATCATTAGAGACTACAGAGAAGGACAGGAGGAGGCAGTCTGACTTGAACCCCAAACTCATACACTGAACTTTATCTGGAAACCTCTCCCATCATACACAGGAAGCCATCAATGGGCGTCCCTCAAATGCCTCTGTGAAAAATTGAACAAGGCTGACAAAATAAAAACAATCAATCGACGGATGGCCATCTTACAAGGTATTCTGTATCAAACTGGACAGAGCTATAAATAACTTCAAAACAATCAAACAATGATGATGATGAATCTGTGTGAAGTGCAGTTTTTTTTATTTGATGCTCATTTTCTGGCAAAGCAACCGCTGAAAACAGGCTAGGGTTGGCTAGACAGCCTTCAGTGTTAAATTGAATGGACCATCATCATCGCAGGCTTCTGAAATGCAAGGTGTTTGTCTGTTTGTCCAACCACCCACCACACACAGGCCCACACGCACCCACACACCCACTATAGAGGCTCTGGCAGAGGCTGCAGACAGCCTGGGAGCAGGGAGACGAGGGAGGGAGGGAGGGAGCAGTGAAAACCGAACTGGAGAACTGAACTGGCTCCCTTCAAACGATGAATAATGGAGGCCAGCGCAGCAGAGAACAAGACCCCCGCACACACACAAGTACGGACGACGCACACACACACGAAGACACGCACACACAGACATGCACGCACACAGACATGCACGCACACACGCACACAGACATGCATGTAGGCTTGGGCGATGTCCCCCTAATTGGCAGCTGACGATGTTTACAGTGAGACGATGCGATGGACGATGACATCGTCGTCGTTGGGGGGGGGGGGGGGGGGTTGATAATTTTTTGTATTAGGCCTACTTTTTAAAAAAATTTTTTTATCATGTTTCGTTTTTTTGGCTTTTGCTAAGCTATTATTTTAATATAGTTGTTTTAAGAGTAGGCCTAAGTCAAATATCATAACAGTTTTAAATAAATTCTTACACAAAAAAAGTTTAAACCTCCTCTAGCTGCGCTACTGTCTGCAACAGAGATGGTCGCTCCTCTGCTGTCTGTGAGAGCGACTCTCCACGACCGACCCCTCCCCATCACCCTTCTCGTGTCACCATCAGCTGCTTCAAGCCCGCTCTTCCAAACTCCACCGCGTGGAAACTTATTTTCAGTAAATTTCGCGATGCAGCCTACTGCAGGCTGCTACTAGAGTGTGTTATTTAACGGCGTAGTTCTATTTCAAGACCAGCTGTGTCACGGCGTTTTTTGCATACCGGTACATAACTTTAGCCATGCAGGGAAGCCCAGAACGTTTGTCAAATGGAAGAGATGAGAACCCACGCGTGCCTTCTCGAGGTTTTGTAATGGATTTTAGCCCGAGTTAGCAAATTACCCGACGCGAATGTTTCTTAAGCACACGGCGAGACTTTTTAATTCATCAATGGAAACAATTGCGGTGAAGCCACAAAGACGCGGGCAGACATGGAATCGCTTGCGCTCCCTCTAATCAGAAGTGTAGCCTACAATCTTGTGTGGCTACTTCGCAAGACATCTCCATCGCGGAGAGATTAAACATTTTGAGTCGAATTTCCGTTGAACATGAAATGGTAAACTGTCGCAATTGCTGAACGATTTGTTGCTTTCACTTTAGACTACTCCGGAGGGAGAACCAATGCCTCATGACTCTCCGTTGTAGAAACTTGGGTCACATAAATAAATGTAGGCAATCAGACACTTACTTGAACTCATATGCAGCAAACAATAGTAGGGCTTGGTTCACAAGTTTTTTTTAAATTCCATTGCGTTTTTTTTCGTAGCTATAAAATTCACTCTGCTTGAGGCTTGTGTTGACAACCTCGGTCCGTTCAGTCCTGCTACCTGCGCAGTCCGCTGCTACTAAGGATTTTACGGTAATGCACCGTAATGATGGCAATAGCAGCGGCTTCAAAAATACAAATTCCTTGGCATCACGATGTTGGCTGTCCATCGTGATGCCAGCTGTCCATCGCCGATGGACGATGACATCGTCTATCGGCACAACCCTACATGCATGCACATGAAGACACACAAACACGCAGACATGAAGACACACACACGCAGACATGAAGACACAGACACACACACAATGAATAATGGAGGCCATGGCAGTGAGAACAGACCCCCACAGCTCATTCTAAATTTAACTCGGCTGGGAGGAAAGCTGCGGAGCACACACACACACACACACACACACACACACACACACACACACACACACACACACACACACACACACACACACACACACACACACACACACACACACACACACACACACACACACACACACACGCGCAACATACATGACGCATGCACACAGACAAAAACAAAATCCCCAAAGCAAGCGCCGCAGGCTGAAGTTTGGCTTTTATCATGCTATAGCTTCTTCCTCCTAGACCAGTGGTTCTCAACCTTTTTTAAACAAACGCCCCCTGGACCTCATCCTAAGCTTCCAAACGCCCTCCCTTAACCTCATCACAAGCATGCCAATGCCCCCTTCAGTATTAAACAAATTACATAGACTAATGCCCCCGATAACCACTAAGCGCCGCCCCCACTCAACTGTCTCCTCCTCCAAGGCTCCCCAAAGCCCCCCCTGGGGGGCTGTAGTGCCCCCGTTGAGGAACACTATCCTAGACAAATCCTTCCCCTGCTTTGCTGATTCCACTCAGCTGCCTGATGAGTCTCTCCTCTCTGCCTGCCTATGTTCTCCTCCTTATCTTTCCTTCACACTCATCATCTACTCTCCCCCCTCTCACATCTCTACACTGCTCTCACTGATCACTCATCCCTTGCACCTCGAATAACGCACACACAGAGTTTGGCGTGTGCGCGTGCACACACACACACGCATACACACGCGCCCACGCACACACACACAGGCTGTAACGATATGGTATTGCGATGCAAGAAGGCAGTATACACTTTCAAAGAAAACAACCACATGGTATGATGTGATGGCGCTTTCAAGTTTCCTCATTATTATTTTTAATTAAACATTTTCTTATACTTAGTAGTGACCTGTAACCTGCTCTTCCTATAAACTATAAATTTAAAAAAAAATGGGAGGGGGATAAATAAAGACAAACGAATTGTGTGTTGACTATCGTTACAGCCCTCACACACAGACACACACACAGACACACACACAGACACACACACACACACACAGACACAGACACACACACACACACACAAGTTGGGCTTGTCTTGTTGTTAAGGAGAAAGTCTTCCAGTAAACACCACACCCGTGTAAACACACACCGCTACAGGTGACATCATCTTGCCCAGTCAACCTTAACCCCCCCCCCCCCCCCCCCCCTGTGAGGACACACACACACACACACACACACACAAAGTTGTGTAGATGCACTCGTTGACACAGACACACAAACAGACATGGGAAAGCGCGCACACACGCACACGCACACGCACACGCACACACACACGCACACACACACGCACACACACACGCACACACACACGCACACACACACACACACACACACCAGGTGATTGGTCAGTTCAGAGGAACACATCTCCAGAGAGATATGGTCAGTACAGGAGGAGCACATTCCATCACAGACACGTGCACAAAACACACACACACACACACACACACTATAAAGATGACATCACTGCAAATGATGACAATCCAAGGGTCTTGTCTACATGATAACGGCAATACTAGGAGACAGAGAAAGCAATAGAGAAAGACCAATAAAATAGATAACCGTGAAAAGCAGAGTCGCGAGCCGAGCAATAAATAAATGATATAGAGAGGGTGAAAAAAAAATGCAGAAGATGTGAGAAAATTGAAGGGAAAATCAGGGGAGAGAGAGAGGGGGGGGAGAGAGAGAGAGAGAGAAAGAGAGAGAGAGAGCGAGAGAGAATGAAAGTCTGTGCACAAGGGGAACAAATTGAGAGGAGAAGAGAAAATAGGCTAAGGTGTACAATACAATACAAAGGCCCAATGGCAAACAATACATTCCAATCTGACTGTGCCAAGGTGATTACTGTGCAGGAGTGGCAAGACACTGTGTGTGTGTGTGTGTGTGTGTGTGTGTGTGTGTGTGTGTGTGTGTGTGTGTGTGTGTGTGTGTGTGTGTGTGTGTGTGTGTGTGTGTGTGTGTGTGTGTGTGTGTGTGTGTGTGTGTGTGTAAATATGCCGGGCAGCCACACATAGCAAGCGCGTGAGTCACAAGCACTCATTGAGCGAAGGTGGAAATTCCTCAGCAGCCTTTTATGAGGCTACTGATGCCGCCTGTATTACAGGACAGTAAAGGACAGGCCTCCGCGACCTGCTCAGGGTCCGCCCGTAAACACACACGCGCGCGCACACGCACAGGCGCACGTCGAGCGCACACACACACACACACGCGCGCACTATGGCCTACACCAGAATCTGTCCACACACACGCACGCATGCACGCACGCACGCACACACACACACACCGCTGTTTGCCTGGTTGTTCGGGTGCCAGCACTGATAACATTCCTTTCACCTGACGGAATGTTTATGAGCCGCGGTGGCGATTGTGGAGCCGAGCGGCGGAGTGGCAAGGTGTGCCAGGGGAGTGGTGAGTAAGCTTACACACACACACACACCGAATTTACTGGATGACCCTTGAGAGAAAGACTAATTAACCATGCATAACAAATTAAGCCAATGTCATGTCATTAAGTCAATGTCAAGCATTTCTCCTGCACACGTCCATTCTTGCTCTTTCTGCTTACATGTATTCATAATTGTATGTTGTGTGGTGGACTGGTGGTGGCATTGTTAACAAGTTAAACATGAACCATGTCCTTATTTTGTGTCATTTTGCACACCATGAAGTCTGATGAAATTTTGCGCAAATAAGCTTAAATAAAAATGATTAAAAAAGGACAAAGTAAAGGCTGAAAACACAACAGCTTTTACTAGCAAAGGAAAAACTTGTTACATAGAACTATACACCTGCTTGTATAATGCTGCATGACCAAATGCTCCAATGGTCCAAATGTTCTACGTTCCAATATGCGACCTTGCATCCTCCACTTGTGCTTGTGGCCTCGTACCAGGAAGCAATATGTCATGATGACATCACTGACAACAGCATTATATTTCAATATCTCGCAAAAGCTCAATTGTAAAGTCATTTTCTCATTTGCAGACTGAATGGTGATTGAAGAATAGTCCCCCAAAAAATGTTTTGGCAAGGCTGACAGCTGGGAGTCGTAATTGTTTTCTCCACGGAGGAGGAGCCAGGAGGCGTGGCGAGGCCACAAGCACAAGTGGAGGATGCAAGGTCACATATTAGAACACAGCCATAGTGTGCCTTTTCAGAGGCAAGTTGGAACCCAGAACTGCATTTGCATAAATATGGCAGTAATATTAAGGGAGTGACGGACTAAGAAAGTTTTAATTAAGAGGGTAGGACACTATACGTTCATCCTTGATTATGTCAGTATTAAAATCTGTGTCAGCCGGATCCCAAAGGATCTGATTTCACGTTCAATGACCCAATCATAATACTAATCTACACGCTCAGGGGTCATTTCACGTGAAATCAGACACTTTGGGACCCGACCGACCCGGATTTCAATCATACTTGGTGTGCCTTTTCAGTAGCAAGGTAGCACCCCAGAACTGCATTGGTTTGAATCTGACACTAATATTAAGGGAGAAACAGACTAGGAAAGGTTCACATGTGAGGGTAGGACCACAGACCTGTATTAACCTAGACTGGCAATGCCCCTCGAAATTTTCGGATTTCTCAGAGCCTCAGAATCGTAGTCTGCCATCTTGGTGGAGACTCCCGTAATTACGTAATGACGTCATGCACAGATGGGGTTTTTAAAAAATATTTTTTTTGCAACACTGGTTCACTAGTTAAGTTGGGTCAGGCCATGTGTAACGTCTTTAGAACAATAGATCTAGTATAAATTAATGTTCTAGAAAAGTCTCGCTCTCAAGTGGCTCCTTATTTTCACAGCTGCAATGTGCTGTGCCGTGTTGTTGCTAGGTTACCTTCAGCGTCCTTGGGGGGGTATTAATAATAGCACAGTTACCGGTAGCTTCACTGAAAACGTACGGCTTATTTAAGAAATATACATACCTATATACACAGTTGTCATTACATCTGAGTTAAGTACATAAAATAAGCTTTACACACGTAAGCATGGCCGATTCAGTGTCACAAATATCCACAAACCTGTATAAGCGGCAACGAAAACAGTCGGCTTCAGGGTTGCCAGATAATACTGATTATTTTCGTCCATTTTTACCCACAGACCGCCTTCCTCAACGGCCCCGATTGGGCGGGAAACCGCCCGATCTGGCAAGACCGCTCAGCTTCAGGCTCTCTAATAAAACGTTTGGAGGTAGTGAGGGTTATTTCATTAGTGGAGTGAGAATTTAGACGTTACGACTTGTCAAAATCTTACAAAAAATGATTGAAACCCACTTTGATAACGTTGTAATCACCGTTTGAAATCGTATGCATTCCTATGGGTCACAGCTGCGATAGTCTCCACTAGGCGGGGCTACGTCTGTGGGAGGCGCCCACAGGGCGCGAAAAAGGCAAAGATGGCTGCGCCCAGTCAATCCGAAAAGCTGCCACTGGCTAGAACCGCCCATTGCCAGTCTAGGTTAATACAGGTCTGTGGGTAGGACACTATACATTCAGCCTTGAATATATCAGTCAGTGTTAGTCACAAAAAGATGCCTGTGGTGTTGTTTGAAAGCTCTTTTCTGGCTCTACATATTACACAATCACCTTGGAATACAACTACTCTCAGAATATGAATTATGATAAATTGAAAAATAAAAAATTGAATATCTAAAAAACTTATATTTTAAAATGGCCAGTTCCTTGTCCAAACGTAGCCGGCAATGTCATGAGCAGCACCTAAAATGCTGGTGTTCGGTTTGTTATTCATTTCAGAGAGAATTTGACTCACAAATATGGCATCATACAGACCACTTACTAATAATATGGTAATACCATAGTAGCATCACATGACAAAACAAAAACAAAACAAAAATGGTCAGTGTCCATGGTCCCAGGTTTCAGAAACTAAGGCAGATGTCAATTTATACACACCAAATGATGATATGTGAATGTTTGAACATTCCTTCTCTGTGTACCTGTGCCATCTTCCCTTTACCATACTTTAAAGAGATAATCAATGGCTACACTCTCATTTTGTACTCTACCAGTGCATTTGAAGCAGCAGCTGTGTCTTTTATAGATAATGTATAAGTACGTCCCGTTGCAGTTACAGGTTCCACTACCAGAAGCACATCCTGATGATCCATGACAAGTCTATCTGGTCTGAAGGGAAAAGTGAAGGATGGAGATGGCCCATGAGGATGCAGGAAGTTCAGTTTCACCTCTCCAGTGCTCGGCATACATTCCTCAGCACATGCTAGCCACCAGTTGCCATCATGTACAGCTACAACATACCCTTTGATGCTTGAAAATGTAACACATTCCTTTACTGAGCTCACTCTTTCAACTCTGCCTTGTCTGAATGCTGAAAATGGCCTAACTTCCACTGTGTCCATTGACAATGGGCAGAAGCTGTGTAGTTTTTGAGTACCTGGAATAGTTCTTGCAGATTCAAACCTTTTCAACAGGTTCTCAGCTTCATGATGGTACATCTCTGTTGTGGCAAACTGGCAATGGATGTTCTTGACATTATCCTTGACTGACTCCCTTGAACCAGGAACGTTTTTAAAACTATAGTTTTGTAATTCAAGATGCTATTCAATCATTTCACTGGAACAACCAGTGCAGGCCACAATCCATCCATTTGTATGCTACTACCAAGATCAGTTGAAACTGGGAAAAAAATCTGTTTTGTTGTTATTTCAGACTGCAACATTCATGATACAATTGCTGTACATCTGTTTCAGAAGCTCCTAATTCAGTTCCTCAGTGACACTTCATCAATGACAGAACGTCCAAAGAAGATCCTATATTTTTTCTGATGGCTGTGCTGTACAATATAAGAACCTTAAAAACACAACAAATTTGTGCCACCACGAGGCAGATTTTCACATACCTGCAGAGTGGCACTTTTTTGCCACATCACATGGCAAAGGTCCATGTGATGGCGTTGGAGGGACAGTTAAATGGCTTGCTGCACGAGCAAGTCTGCAACGTCCTATTGACAATTAAATTGTAACGCCATACCAACTGTTTGAATTTGTCAAGGATAATGTCAAGAACATCCATTGCCAGTTTGCCACAACAGAGATGTACCATCATGAAGCTGAGAACCTGTTGAAAGGGTTTGAATCTGCAAGAACTATTCCAGGTACTCAAAAACTACACAGCTTCTGCCCATTGTCAATGGACACAGTGGAAGTTAGGCCATTTTCAGCATTCAGAGAAGGCAGAGTTGAAAGAGTGAGCCCAGTAAAGGAATGTGTTACATTTTCAAGCATCAAAGGGTATGTTGTAGCTGTACATGATGGCAACTGGTGGCTAGCATGTGCTGAGGAATGTATGCCGAGCACTGGAGAGGTGAAACTGAACTTCCTGCATCCTCATGGGCCATCTCCATCCTTCACTTTTCCCTTCAGACCAGATAGACTTGTCATGGATCATCAGGATGTGCTTCTGGTAGTGGAACCTGTAACTGCAACGGGACGTACTTATACATTATCTATAAAAGACACAGCTGCTGCTTCAAATGCACTGGTAGAGTACAAAATGAGAGTGTAGCCATTGATTATCTCTTTAAAGTATGGTAAAGGGAAGATGGCACAGGTACACAGAGAAGGAATGTTCAAACATTCACATATCATCATTTGGTGTGTATAAATTGACATCTGCCTTAGTTTCTGAAACCTGGGACCATGGACACTGACCATTTTTGTTTTGTTTTTGTTTTGTCATGTGATGCTACTATGGTATTACCATATTATTAGTAAGTGGTCTGTATGATGCCATATTTGTGAGTCAGATTCTCTCTGAAATGAATAACAAACCGAACACCAGCATTTTAGGTGCTGCTCATGACATTGCCGGCTACGTTTGGACAAGGAACTGGCCATTTTAAAATATAAGTTTTTTAGATATTCAATTTTTTATTTTTCAATTTATCATAATTCATATTCTGAGAGTAGTTGTATTCCAAGGTGATTGTGTAATATGTAGAGCCAGAAAAGAGCTTTCAAACAACACCACAGGCATCTTTTTGTGACTAACACTGACTGATATATTCAAGGCTGAATGTATAGTGTCCTACCCTCACATGTGAACCTTTCCTAGTCTGTTTCTCCCTTAATATTAGTGTCAGATTCAAACCAATGCAGTTCTGGGGTGCTACCTTGCTACTGAAAAGGCACACCAAGTATGATTGAAATCCGGGTCGGTCGGGTCCCAAAGTGTCTGATTTCACGTGAAATGACCCTCAGGTAACCAATTCTTTTCCTCTCTCGTTCTACATGCCAACCCTCATAAGCTGCCAGCTTAACCGATGCAACAGCCTACAGTACCAAAGTATCCATGTTGAGCTCAGACCCGCTTTTACTTTATTCTACAAGTTTAGGAACATTATTCTACAGGTCTGGGAACTGAGGCATGTTTAAAAATTACGTCAGGTTTGGGAGCCTTTGTCCCTACCGTGGCTCCAACGGTAGGGCACTAGACTTTTATGCGGTGACCCGGGTTCAATTCAGGCCAGAGTCATTTGCTGATCCCTCGCCGTCTCTCTCCCCACTCATTTCCTGTCTATCAGTCACTGTCCCGTCCCAAATAGAGACCCAAAAAAGACCCCAAAAGACACAAAAAAGACCAAAAAAATATCTTAAAAAAAGAAATGGGAGCCTTTTCCTTGTCATCAATTTCTTTCACCTGGTGATCACCATTATTGACCCAAATTTTACCACAACTCGATTTGAAACCAAATTAGTCATCCAGTCGTGACCAAACTACAGATAGCCACAAGACTCTGCCTGCGTAAGAACATTTGTGTGTTGATGCACACAGACGCTCTGCACAGGTGGGAGGTGTGCTACACATAGACAGATTTCACAAACTCAGCTCTAGGGTTCTCACCATGAGCATTAATTGAGCTCTCCATTTAGTCTTTCACCTTTAATTGAGTCTTTCCCCTTGGCTCAGAGAGAGTCAGAGGAAACAGGTGACGTGACCGACAGCAAGATGGAGCTGGTGTTCATGTGTTTGTGTGTGTCTGTGTGTGTGTGTGCGAGTATATGTGTGTGTGTGTGTGTGTGGGGGGGGGAAGGGGGAGGAGGGGGGGGGGGGGGTCGTGGCTGACAGGTGTTCTGTTGCAGGAATGCAGTCTGGCCAGAGCTGCCCGTAACACATTTGCCACGAGCTCAAGGGACTGCATTGTGTTCGCTGCAAACACAACACAAGGATTGGTGGTGGTGGTGGTAGATGGGGGGGGGGTGTTATGTAGGTCTTTTGAGGCCTTGCCATCTTGCTTGCTTGCTTGCTGACGCTGGTTGCACCGACAAAGCTTGGGAGTTGTGTGTGTGTGTGTGTGTGTGTGTGTGTGTGTGTGTGTGTGTGTGTGTGTGTGTGTATGAGTTGTGTGAGTGAGTGAGTGAGTGAACGAGAGAGAGAGAGAGAGAGAGAGAGAGAGAGAGAGAGAGAGAGAGAGAGAGAGAGAGAGAGAGAGAGAGAGAGAGAGAGAGAGAGAGAGTGTTGGGGGTGCTGACACTTGACCTGACTGGTACAGCAACAGAATAGCACAGGCTAGAAAACCCACTTTCCTTTCAACTTGTGACAAGACACCTGTGCAGCCTGACTGAGGTAAAGAAAAAAATACCAGTTAAGGTAAGGATCCTCTATAAGGGTGAAAGGAAAAGGGCTCTAATGGAGTTCCATGTAAAAGTGGTTCTGCTGATCTTACCCCCTTAGTTCTTTACCTCTATGTTGAAGTGGATACAGACCAGTGGAGTAGAGTAGAGAAGAGCAGAGTACAGCAGAATAGAAAAGAGGAGAGAGATGTAAAGTAGAGTACAGTAGAGTACAGTACCGTACATTAGAATAGAAAAATGTAGAATGGAGTACAGAAGAGTGGGGAGGGGAGTGAAGGTTATGGAGCATTACATTTAGCAGTCGCCTTTTACCAAAGCGACTTACAAGGGAAATCCAAGGTGTTCTGCCATGCATGGTCTGTCTTTAACATGGTATATAAGCTTAGTGTTATGATACTTGTGCACAGTACTATACTTAGCATTCACAGTCAATTCAGAGGATGTAGACACACCATACGCTTCTTTACAACTGTACTTGCACAGTCAATTTAGAGCAGGGCTGGGCAATTATTTTGGCCGAAGGGCCACATTGGGTGTAGAATATTGAAGGGACAGATGTCGCAGGCAACTTGTCCGGGTCAATAAGAAATAGTGTATGTTGACATAACTTTGCCATTCTTGCACATTATAATGCAAAGCATTTAAATGCAGTCTATGAACCCGGGTTGGTAAATCCCTGTTTTAGGTAGACATTGTAAGAATGTTGAGTGACCATACGAATTTGGATTTAAAAATTGTTTTTCTTGTAAAGGCTCTGCGGGCCACATGAAATAGCTCAGCGGGCCGCATGTGGCCCACGGGCCTGAGTTTGCCCACCTCTGTTTTAGAGGATGCATATATTCCATTCACATACTGTACAATTGAAACCACCACTGTGTACTTAGTCACTTACTTCTCTCTTCCCTCTAACTCAATTAACTCATTGACAGCTAACTACTCACTTATCCCATCAGACAAGACAACATTATCCATACGACATTAAACACAAGACAAAGACCATGATGCATCAACAGCCAGCCAACGTGGCAGAGGAACACCACAACTCAGCAGTACCCAGGAAGGCTCACTTACTTACAAACAGCACACAGCACCACCACCAAGCTCTATAACAATACCACACCAGGGGTGAATTTCTCGAAACCAAAGTTGCTTACTACATTAGCTACTTCGTTGCTTTCAATGCATTTTCCCATTGGCAACTACCGAAGTTGCTAACAGGCTAACAACTTCCCTTTTGAGAAACTCACCCCTGATCTATTACAATACCACACAAGTAGGCAACAGTGGCTACTTACATCTGACAATACCACAAAACAAAACACCTTAAGTCTCCAACAGCACGAGATAAGACGCAACCACTAAGATGTACTTTGCTGTACAGCCAAAATACCACAACACAAGTCAGCGCCTTGTTTGCATGACCTAGTGTCAGCCCATCACAGACATCAACAAATGAAACCCTCTGAATAAGTAGTCACTGACACAGAATGACTCCCTAACATACGTCTCCTCTAAATAACCCAAGTCTCCTGACACACACAGAAACTAACTTATGAATGAAGAGAAGACACCGGAGCAGCTCAGATGGGATGCTTTTTCTTTTTAATTCAAGTGCACAACGTGTTATGTCCATGGACTCTGATGAAGATGGCTTGCCATCGAAACGTTAGTCCCTAACATGTTGTGCACTTGAATTAAAAAGAAAAAGCATCCCATCTGAGCTGCTCCGGTGTCTTCTCTTCATTCAAGATTACCTGCCTCCCTCCCGTTGATGCACCAGATGTAAAAACAGAAGCGCGTGGAACCCCTTTTTTGTTGAGAAACTAACTTATGTTATTGCAAAGTCCTTCCTTACACAACATGCACAGATGCTGAATGTTTTCATAATCCTAAACCAAGTGGTGATTGGTCACTCACCACTCATCTGTTCTGAAAGTGCAGGATTCAGTTGAAGTTGCTGTACAAACAGGAGGCAATCCGCACACTTCAGGTCTTTTTTGTGCAAAGCTTTACTTGACTTGCGAACTTGCTTGCAAGTCAAGTTAAGCTTTGCACAAAATAAAACTGAACCACAAAAAAACATCAAGCCTACAGGTCTTAGCTCCATCTTCAGCTTCCACTTTGAAAACAGAAACCAGTACAGAAACTTAGGGGGAAAACAGGATGGCATAAAACCATGCAGGCAAGAAGATGAGTCCTTGAAGTAGCTTTCTCTGACTGGTTAAAGTTTGCCGGCTTTTTTGTGTGCTGCACTTCACCCTTTTCACGGTCACATAAATGCACCTGCGCTGGCGACAGGCTGTTTTGTTTTCTGCTGCATGTTGGTGCACCTGTGCTGTGGAGAGAGAGCACCTGTCTGGGGAAGCTGAGGGAGACTAGAGACCAACATCAAGGTCCAGCAGTGACCCCCTGAATACTTTACCTTGGTGTCCGTCTCATGATTTTTGTAGAACTGGGGAGGCTGAGGGAGAGACCAACATCAAGGTCCAGTGACCCCTGACATATCCACAAGTCAAAAACAAGTCTGCCACAGTACAGAACGGCGTAGGATGTACACAAAAATATAACCTGTCACCTGATGCTGTTTAACAGCAACACAAGGAGAGAACAACTATGAGCAATGTGTCAGGAATTTCCCCATAAATTCAAAGCTTTCACAGTCTTAATGATCTGAGGAATTTCTGCATTAGGCCAAGAGGGTGATTTTGTTTCAAAGTCCAGTCATCTTGAGTTATTGGTTAAAAGAGGCACATGCCGCAACTAGATCCAGACTGCTGGGGGTGGGAGGTTGCAAGCTTGTAGAGAAACACAAACCTAATCTTCTTACATAAAAGTATGGCAAACAGTACAGCAGCAATGCATTTCTTGTGAGAATACATTCTGTGTGTGTGTGTGTGTGTGTGTGTGTGTGTGTGTGTGTGTGTGTTGCCCAGGTTGTTCTGTGTCCTATATGTTGCAGTGTTGATGGGTTACAGGGCATACTTTTCGTGTTGTCTGATGGGACCGAGTGGTATGGTGTCTGGACGGACTAACCTGTCTCTTGGGTCGATCCAGCTTGTCGTTTGATTGATGTGATCAATGTAGTAAGTTTTCCCGTCGAAGTCGCGGGCCTCTTCCCAACCCTCAGGCAACGGTAACTCCTTCCTTGGCATGTCAAACTAGTCTCCATGTACTTTCCTCTGGACGAGTGGAAGAAAAAAGTGGAAGTTCGGCGTTCTCCAGTTTTGTAATGGATCTACCGGTAATACCTATATCGAAAAGCAACGTTGGTGTTGTCGGTGCCATGAATTAAGTCTACGAGAAGTCTATTCAGCAGCGCCAATGTATTCATTTCATAGCACTTGTGTCTGATAGTCACTGTACAGCACACGAAGCCTCACATGCAGAGATGTTTCCCCACTCACACACACAATACGCACCATGTTCTCCGTCATATGATTTGATCCAATTCATCATGATATTGCCCACCGAAGGAGGCCATCGATAACGGGACAGTTTCCATTGTAACTACTATACACCTGCGCCCTCCTCCAGTTACAGGCTAGGCTATATCACACATACACACCAACTGTGCTAGTCGAATCTTAGAACGCTGCAAGTACTGAGGCATGAAACAATGTTGCCACGGAATGTAAGAAGGATACAAGTAGATTCGATGCACTCCGCCAATATCCAAAAGCATTCATGAGCGACTATTAGATTGGGGCATCAACCCTGGACAAACTTGGCAATAACTTTTAAAGCGGGGTTTGCACGAGCTTGCACCCGCTAGCTAATGCTTATTAGAGCATGGATGAAGCCCATTTTTGCCTCACCAGTTCCATTAACATGACGAAATAAGACCGATCCCTATTTCCTATAGAAACACAACCAAAAATGTCTGCATTTCTTGAATATTTAAAAGCCCTCTCTGGGTTCACTGTTCACAGTTTGGCCACCATGTTTAGCAGACGACATCAGGGCTAGCGCGCTAGCTCCACAACATTCCCAGGTTCTCCAAAAGGAATAGCTCCAAGAATCACGCGCAGTCTGTAATCACCATCCCCAAAAGTTATTGTGTGTAGAGTGATTCCTTCGGTAATTCCAAAAGCTATCCACGACCGGGTAATTCCTTCGGCGTTGGGGTTTCCTTCAAGTGCCCGTAGTTTCCCTGTACTCCGGCTTGGTCGCGATGCTGCTGGATCAATTACGTCAAACAGGTGACGACCGTAGTTTTCGTAGTAAATGTTCCAGCATCTTCTACCCATCTTCCCTCTGCCTCATTCCCCAACTGATTTATGTTTGGTGGCGTCTGTTTATCAGAACATGTAGCCTATTTTACCAGAGGTGTATGAAGTAAAAGTAAAGCCTTCCTATGTACCTCATTAGGCACACTGCAGAAATGTATAACTATGTAAGATCAGTGTTGTGATTACATCAGTAGGCCTATTCTACCTCCACGTTATACACCTCTGTATTTTACATGTTAAAAAAGGCCTATTGTCACATTAATCAATGTGACAAAGAAACTGAACCCAGATGTGCGTAATGTACAATGCCATTGATTGGACATGCATGACTTGGATGCATTTGATTTAGCCTACATTCTACATGGAATGCCTTCTGTATGAGTAAAACAGTTCACGGTCCTTTTCCCCAGGCTACAGATCACGTTTTACCACTGATTACTGAAATGACGCCATCTTCTGGTAACATACATCGCTACATATTTGTAATCCTATGTGCGCCAGTCTCCCCGCGGGATAGTCTTCTAGATCTGTCTTTCCCAACCTTATTTGTCTTGCGTACCCCCTAAGCCTTTTTCATTCCACGAGTACCCCCTCACTCATGCTCAGTACCCCCTCACTCATGCATATCCCAATGTGACTATGCTCCCCATACATTTGTTTTTGTTTTCATTTTTTCACGTACCCCCTGCAGTGCGCTCGCGTACCCCTAGTGGTACACCTACCCCTGGTTGGGAAACACTCTAGATCTTCTGTAACTTTGGAAAAGATGCTTGCTGACCACTCGTCCAGATGATATGGCCAAAGTAAAAACTGATTAGATAAACCGACGCTGATGAAAGTCCACAATAAGGCTAATTGATGATCACTCTCATCATCCCATCAACATTGAGGAATAAGATCGACACTTCAGTGTAAATGATTGAATGGTTGAGTCTCCAGTTCTATTGTCAATGTGACATTCCCACTATAAAGCTATTATAGCTGTTGTTATGCCTGCTTGCTGTCACCTGGTGGCCAGGCTTTAATTCGGACCACGGCTTGGCTGCTCGCTTCCTCATAATTTATCACAACACAAACAAGGGAGGGTCACGTGAACCGACAGGCTCTCCAACCCTTGGAGAGCGAGCTCGCGCTGTTGGTATTCCGAGCTGACAGCGCGCCATCGCGGTCCAGCCTGTCACACATGGTTCTGCTCAGGCACATATCCATCGCGCTGACCGCGGCGGTTGCCGCGTTTGGGTCAGCCCTGTTTATCGTCTTGAGTCATCTTATAAAAAGGAAAGCATGGACACCAGAGTCGAAATATTGCGCCATTCACGAGGTGAGTTACTCGCTGCGTTTTTTAAGCACTTTCATTTGGTCAGGCTGATGATGCACGAATAGACCGGCTTACAAGATTTTGGTATGAGGAACTTCCCCATGAGAGGGATTGTTTGCGGAAGGAAGAACAAAGTGCCCTGAAAGAAGTAAATTAACAGCATAGAACAGACTGTGGGGCGACATCGCAATGACAAATTTCAATATTTAGTTATTCGAAAAGGGTCCTGTGTGTATCTGCAATGTGGCAGGAGGTGCGTCTCGTCTAGACGAAAAGCTTTGGAAATGACACCATGTCGTCAAGGACCTAGACACCATGATCCACAGTCATATACACTTCAGCTCACTTTTTATGTCAGTTACTTGGCAGCATGCACACGAATAATGTGAAAACACATGTAAAGGGTATCTGTTGAGTGTGCGCAACGTCCTCAAAGTCCGTGTGCAAAAACGTTTGATATTGGGCACCATCGCATTCGTTTCTTGTCGCACAGGGCGCAGGGCATGCCATAAATGACTTATGGCGCACACAGAAACCAGAGAAGATGGCAATCAAGCCTTGTGACTATACTGTAGCTTTGAGAGCTGCGAAGCTGTCACCTGATGGCGCACGTTTTGGCACTGACATCCCATGACATAAACATG
>NC_085863.1:25039377-25104377 GCF_034702125.1 Engraulis encrasicolus | reverse complement strand
ACACGAGGACAATACGTCCGTATTGTGTATATTACGCTATTATGCAAGGCACGGTTTGGTGTAGGGTTGCCCTCCAGGGAACTCTGCATTTCCAAGGGGTACCTTCTGGGAAGAATAGAAGGAACCTGAATGCCAATGGCTCCATTCAGGAGCTGTCAGGGATGGGGATGGGACTGGGTGTGGTGGGGTGGGCTCTGTCCTGGAGCTAGAGTGGAGTGTGCCTGCGTGGTGTGTGCAGGTGTTTGTGTACAGTATTATTGTGCATGTGTGTGTGTCAATGTGTCTGTTTGTTTGTGCATGTGTATGGGTGTGTTGGCATCGGATTGCGAGTGGTGTGTGCGTGCGTGTGTGTGTGTGCGTGTGTGTGTGTGTGTGTGTAAAGTAGACGAAGAGCTGATGAGATGTGTGTGTATGTGTGTTTTGTACGTGTACGTATGTGCATGTTATTGGGAATGCCTGCGTGTGTGTGCTTGTGTTGCTGTGTGTAACGTAACGGTCATGAAATGGGTATCTAAATTAACTGAAAAACAAATACAACGTGTATGTGTACAAAACAAATACTACATATGTGTTAACTCACATTTTCTCCTGTTCGTTCCCGTGTGTGTGTGTGTGTGTGTGTGTGTCTGTGTGCGTGTACCAGGATAAGCCAGGCGCAGTGAGCATGCCAGACCTGTATGAGGCGCTGTCTCTGGGGGGCTTCAGTGAGAGCAGGCAGCTGCTTCTCGTGCCCTCCCAGGCGGGCATCAGTGGCCCCAGCACCCCCCGCCAGCTACAGGGCCTCCAGGACCAGCTGCTCAAGATGCTCTAGTCTAAGCTGCCAAAGCACCAGCAGCATTGGGGTGTGTTCCTTGAAACCATAGTTGCTAACTACATTAGCTACTTTGTTGTTTGCAGTGCAATGCATTGGCAACTACCCAAGTTGCTAACTGGCTAAAAACTTTGCTTTCGAAAAACGCACCCCTGCACCCCAAGTCACCAACGATGGTCCATCAGAATACATGCGCATGCGCACACACACACACACACACACACACACACACACACACACACACACACACACACACACACACACACACACACACATACACACATACACACGCATATTTTAATAACTGCCCTGGAAGAAGAAGTGTACTAAAGATGAGTAGAAAAGGCAAACACACACACAGACACAGAACACAGACACACGTATACAGATGCATACACACACAAACAAAGCCCCACATTTTCAGGGGAAAAGTAATGAATGTGTAAACAACCATACCCACATAAAGTCATATTAGGGAATTCACTGAGGGGAAATTGGAAGAACTACAGAGAGAGAGAGAGAGAGAGAGAACGAGAGAGAGAGAGAGAACGAGATAGCCGCACAAGTCCCAACTCTGAGTTTACAAACATGAAATGACGTGTGTGTGTGTGTGTGTGTGTGTGTGTGTGTGTGTGTGTGTGTGTGTGTGTGTGTGTGTGTGTGTGTGTGTGTGTGTGTTGGGGGGTGGGGTTAAAGTTCACAGAGCGGTGTAGCAGGAACTTGTTTTCTTTTCAATGTGTGTAGACCTTAAACAGGACAGGACATTGCCCGCCGAGAGGGATTTTATGTTTGGGGACTTTGATCTCCTGTTTTATAGATTATTGTATAGTATTGCGCTGGTGTGTCTTTGGCATGGTATAATGCAGTGTGATGTAGTGGAAGCATCACTACATATGTTACTGTTGTGTTTGCTTTCCTCTGTCTATATGTACACAGTCATACATTTGCATGTATTTTTTTGTGTTTAAAATGAAGTACTTGAGTGATTGTATGGAGAAGTAGAGAAGTGTCAGATGTGGGCCATCTGCATGTCCTCATCGCAGATGTGTCCAATGTCAAATGACAGGGAAAGTGCAAAGCAGAGAGAGACCAAACGAACGCAAGCTAATTTGCAACATTTGGGAACATTGCTCTGCTAATTTCATGCCACACATAAGAAGATCACAAGCACAATCATTATGTCTGTTCAATGTTCCCAAACAACACAACCGCTTTTGCAGTTATTTCTCTTTGGACCCATTGTGTCAGAGTTAATCAATGGCCCACGCCTGTAAAACATGCCCGTCTCAAGTTTAAGTGTGACTGCCAGCTTTGACTGCCTTGGTCATGTTTGAACGTCAATGCTGGTTTGAATCGGCCCTATGCTTTTCAAGGCCTGAGGTAGCCATTCTTCGCGTGAGAAGTCTTTAAGTTGTTGTCTGTCCACTTAAGCCAGGCTGCTGACAGAGGGCTGCATTGTCAGGATGGTGTCAATGTTCTAGGGTGACCCTGCGCCTGAGGCAGATATTGACACACTGGATAGTGTTGACAGGCACGGATTATGACTCCATGGGCCCCTGGGCCAGGCAGCAAGAAAGGCCCCCCTTCCATGGGTGTTGCTAAGTTTCCAAAAAGATTCAGAGTTTTAGGCCAGATATTACAGAGACCCTATGTTTTAGGGGGCTTGTGAGTTTGTCCCATGATTAAAAAATGAAAATACAGTTAGAAGTACAATATTAACACATTATGAGAATTGAAATATGGAGGCTTGGGCCCCTGGGCCTGAGCCCGGTAGGCCCATGCACAAATCCATCCTTGAGTGTGGATAATCCTAGATACAGTACAGGCTATTCGGAAGCTTTTCTGTGAACTCCATTAGAGAATGATTGTATTGCTTTGCATTAAGAAGATATGATTAGGTTAAAATATACATTTAAAAGATATATTTATGTAGAGACATTTTGCTACTTGCATAATATGTGTGTAACAGGGTAGGCAATGACTTAGGGGATGTTTTATGTAAACAGTCTTTTTTGTATATGAACAACACATATTGTAATAGAGGTGGACAGATTATATTTAAAGTTATTATCAACGTGTTCTAGGTGCCAATATCAAACACTGCTCAATCAGTGACCTGTAAAGGTATTAATGCTGCACTCATATTGTCCATTTCATAGGGCAAGAGATTAGCTTTGCACGCAAGTTATTCAGAACTGCAGTAGACACGAAATACTATGTGGGTAGCAAAACTAAAAGCACTGACATACCGTATATGACTTTTTTATAATTTATAACTGATGATTTATAATATATAACAGATAATATAACTTATATGATGTGGTATATTGCAGAACATAGCCCATGTATTGTT
This sequence comes from Engraulis encrasicolus, assembly GCF_034702125.1. Classification (NCBI taxonomy): domain Eukaryota; kingdom Metazoa; phylum Chordata; class Actinopteri; order Clupeiformes; family Engraulidae; genus Engraulis; species Engraulis encrasicolus. The sequence continues at coordinate 25,101,213 of NC_085863.1, read as the reverse complement.
CAGATGTTCAACTGTAGCAGTATTCAACCACATTACCTATTCAACAAAACCTCATGCTTACCTCTTTCTGACTCATTGAATTTAAGTTGAAAAAATGTAAAAGGTTGATTGGTTGCTGTCATTTACCGGCCTAAAGGCTGACCTAAGGAAGTGTTTTATTTTTTCCCTCAATCATTTCTTAGGTTACATATCAGTAGTGCTTTAAGGTTGGTTAACCTTAAGTTGTCTGTGAAATGACAATATTTCAAGGTCTAGTCGAAGTTATAACCGGACATGTTTACAAACACAACTCTATACAAAACCTATGTATTATTATTACTTCTCTGGATGTTATTTTGTTGTGAACATATGAGGATTTTTTTTCTATTCCATTCTTCATCTTCAGATTGACTTGACCTGAGATTCATTCTTACTATGTCCAATAAAAGGCTGTTTGGCATTTGTGTGCATCATGACAATTGCGTGATGTGTACTTTTCAGGAACAAGGCCAGACAACCACATCCATGTTACACAATGATGACACTTAGATGGTGTTTACACCTATCTGGATATTAAAAGCGGATACTTTTTCATCTGTTTACATGTAAAGGCAACATGTAGATAAAAAATAAAACTCCATTGTAAAAGGTGCATTTTAGCCCTCTAAATGGAATTAAAAATTCTGTTTACGTGCCAATGGAAGGCCAAAACCAATGTGTTTAAAAAATTTAAAAAAAATCCATATACTCATAAACAGCTTCTAAGATCTAATGATGTGTTATACAACCCTAAATGAACATGTTTTGGTCTGAGAGTCACAAGACCATCAGCCTGTGAGATGGTTGCGGTATTGACTTGCTCTACTTAGGGCCTCCCCACCCAAATGCAAACAAGTCATGGCGCCTGGGGACACATCCTGTTTAAAGTCAACAGGCAGCCGACACTCTCTGCTCAGGACGTATAGTTCATGCGTAGTGGCTATTTTATAAACAAGCAAACTCAAAACTCAAGGTCAGTGTGCAAAGTGCAGCTCTAAAACTATCGTTTACAGGAAATTTGTAAACAATAGATGGAGAGCTCAGTGATCGACCTGGGGATGTTTTGCTCATATTACCCCAGACAGGCAGCAGCACTATGGATGTACTCACTCCTCTTTACCTTTGAGTATTTATGTCAAAACGTGAATAATTACTGCTCAATGCAGTCAAGATACAAGATACAAGATATTTTATTTGTCATGTGTATATATATGAAACATATATATACAATGAAAAGCTTCCCTGCTCTGGGAGTCCCAAAAAAAGGTTAAAAAGAATGTTAAAAAAGAAAAAATATATATTTAAAAAGTTGAAAAAATGGCAGGTTGGAGAAAGGGGAGATGTGATGAGTGGATTTCTTCCTATGTTGGTGATTTTGTATTCAACAGTCTGATACATTGAGGGAAGAAGCTGTCCCTGAGTCGGCTGGTGTGAGCACGTAAGCACCTGTATCTCCGGGCAGATGGTAGAAGGGTGATAGTAGGGTTGGAAAGGGGGGTCCACGCGCACCCCCCGGCTTTTTTTACGCCACCTGATTTTTTTGTATCTTTAGAGTGTCTAGTTCCAGAATCTGCCAGGTGCCAAGCTGAAATAATGTCCCATGGCCTTCATTTTTAACCATTTAATGCACCTGACAGGAACCCAACAGATTGACGCAATGACAGAGAATAGGTCATAACTTTTGAAGTAAACTACATACAGAGACAAATTAACACATTTTCCCACACAATATTGACCTGAGGTATTAATTTAAGTTGTTGTTTTTGACTTTTGACAACATTTAAACGGCATATTTGCTCAGAAACAGCCATAAAATGACCCAAAATATGTAGACACTCAATATCTTTTCATTCTTTTGAGTTTTGTTGTCTCTTTTTCACCACCTGCTCTTCCTTTACCATTTGCAGTGTAAATGTGAGTATTATATTGCGTATTAAGATGAAATTATGACCTCCAGTCCCCATTTTTGACCCTTTAATGCGCCTGACTGAAACCCAACAGACTGAAACAATGATACAGAATAGGTCATAACTTTTGAAGTAAACCACATACAGAGACAAATTAACACCTTTACCCTCACAATATTAACCTGAGGAATGCTATTAAGTTGTTGTCTTTGACATTTCACAACATTTGAACAGCTATTTGGTCATAATCAGCAATAAAATGGGCTAAAATATGTAGACTCTCAAGTATCTTTTCATTCTTTTGAGTTTTATTGTCTTTTTGTCCACCACCTGCTATTCCTTTATCATTTGCAGTGTAAATGTGACTATTATATCGGGTTTTAGGCTTAAATAATGACCCACAGTCTCCATTTTAACCTTTTAATGCGCCTGACTGGAAACCGGCAGATTGAAACAATGACACAGAATGGGTCATAACTTTGGATGTTAACATCATACAGAGAGATAAACACATTTCCCCATACAATGTTGACCCAATGAATGATATTAAGTTCTTGTCTTTGACATTTGACAACATTTGAACTGCATTTTTGGTCATAATTGGCAATGAAATGGCCATTCAAGTAGGCCTATCTTTTCATTCTTTTGGGTTATATTTATTTTTCAACACCTGCTCTTCATTCATAATTTACATTACAAAGTGTATTAAGAGTATTACGCTGGAATAATGACCCACAGGGTTCATTTGTAACCCTTCAATGGACCTGAATGGAACCAGCAGATTGCAACAATGATACAATTCATTGGGCAGTCATGGGTAAGCAGTTAGAGCGTCAGACTTGTATCCCAAAGGTTGCCGGTTCGACTCCTGACCCGCCAGGTTGGTGGGGGTAATCAACCAGTGCTCTCCCCCATCCTCCTCCATGACTGAGGTACCCTGAGCATGGACCCGTCCCGCCGCACTGCTCCCCAGGGGCGCCACTGAGGGCTGCCCCTTTGCACGGGTGAGGCATAAATGCAATTTCATTGTTTGCAGTGTTCACTTGTGTGCTGTGGAGTGCTGTGTCACAATGACAATGGGAGTTGGAGTTTCCCAATGGGCTTTCACTTTATTTCTTTCAATGGAGGTTAACTTTTGAAGTAAACCACAGTACAGAGAAAAGGTAACCCATTTTCCCATACAATACTGACCCAAGGAATGCAATGAACAATTTTTGGCCTTTTATCAACTTTTAAATGCGCTTCTGGACAAAAACTGCCTTTTAAAAAAGCCCTAAAATCTATAGAAATTAAACTGTCATTCTATTTTGGAGGATCACAGCAGCAAGCAACCCATCCACACTAGTGTTTTGTAGGTGCATGACTACCTGAATAATGCATCTTGATCCAAGTGACCAGATTTGTAAAGTTTGTCAGCCATGAGTGTGTTTTACACTGGCATGTTACTCTGTCCTGTACATTTGGCATAACAAGCCAAACAGTCTATGTCTGCAGAAAAAGGTGAAAGACACATGTTCATGTTACAAATTACATGTGGAGGTTTTGCAATAAGAAAAAGGAAAGAATATATGTACACCACAGATGCTCCGTTGTCGTGAGACACCTGACGAAGACCTTACAGGTCGAGACGTTGTGTGAGCTATTGACATGTTAAATGATGACAAGGGAGCTTCTGTGGTGTGCGGATAGTCTTTCCTTTTTTCTTGTGTGTTCTTTTATGTCCTGCACCCACGGCAATTGCTTTTTGGGATGTGCCTTTACCTCACATTTTTGGAAGGTTTTGCTAACAAGTCTTAAAGAAGCCTCCATTGTTTCTTGAACTTCTGAATGATGATGGTGCTAGTTGGTTATTAAGTGGAAGATATATTTTGAAAATGAGATACTGTTTCAATCTGAAACTCAATAACATAATCAAATGTATACTTTAAATGAGCAATGAGAAGCACCCAATAAAAAGACTGCTTATTTTCTACACATTTTGGGTATTTTAATGCTATTTTTGTCCAGGAACACGGTTTAAACGTTGATGACAGTCCTTCACAAGTGCTTCATTGCATTTCTTGGTTCAGTATTGTATGGAAAATGGGTTAGCTTTTCTTCTCTTTGTGGCTTACTTCAAAAGTCAACCCACACTACGTCTTTTTATAAAGTATTATATATAAGTTAAAATGTTGTAAAATGTCAAATCAACAACTTCATTTCATTCTTCAGCTTAGTATTGTATATCAAAATGTGTTAATTTTTCTCTGTATATAGTTTAATTCAAAAGTTATGACCCATTCTGTATCATTGCTTCAATCTGTTCCAGTCAGGCGCATTAAAGGGTTAATAATGGAGACTGTGGGTCCTTATTTCAGCCTAAACCCAGTATAATAGTCACATGTACACTGCAAATGATAAAGGAGGAGCCGGTGGTGGACAAAAGACAATAAAATTCGAAAGAATAAAAAGATACTTGAGTGTCTACATATTTTAGGCCATTTTATTGCCGATTATGACCAAAAATGCTGTTTAAATGTTCTGAAATGTCAAAGACAACTACTTAATAGCATTCCTCAGGTCAACATTATATGGGAAAATGTGTTAATTTGTCTCTGTATGTAGTTTACTTCAAAAGTTATGACCCATTTTGTATCATTGTTTCAGTCTGTCGGGTTTCAGTCAGGCGCATTAAAAGGGTCAAAAAATGGAGACTGGAGGTCATAATTTCAGCTTAATACGCAATATAATACTCACATTTACACTGCAAATGATAAAGGAAGAGCAGGTGATGAAAAAGAGACAACAAATCTCAAAAGAATGAAAAGATAGTTGAGTGTCTACATATTTTGGGTCATTGTATTGCTGTTTCTGACCAAATATGCTGTTTAAATGTTGTCAAAAGTCAAAAACAACAACTTAAATTCATTCCTCAGGTCAATATTGTATGGGAAAATGTGTTAATTTGTCTCTGTATGTAGTTTACTTCAAAAGTTATGACCTATTCTCTGTCATTGCTTCAATCTGTTGGGTTCCTGTCAGGTGCATTAAATGGTTAAAAATGAAGGCCATGGGACATTATTTCAGCTGGCACCTGGCAGATTCTGGAAGTAGACACTCTAAAGATACAAAAAAATCAGGTGGCGTAAAAAAAGCCGGGGGGTGCGCGTGGACCCCCCTTTCCAACCCTACTATGAAGTGTGTGTAGCTGGGGTGGTGCGGATCAGCTATGATTCGTTTGGCCCTCCTCAGACACCGCTGGTTGTAAAGATCCTGGATGTTGGGTAGATCTGATTGGATTGTCCTTTGAGCAGATTTGATGACTCGTTGGAGGTCTCTCCTATCTTGGGCAGTGGTGTTACCATACCAGGCTGTGAAATTACCAGTTAAAATGCTTTCTATTGTACAGCGATAGAAGTTGGCCAGTATCCTACTCTCCATTCCATATCTGTGCAGCAGTCTCAGAAAAAACAGTCGCTGTCTAGCCGTCTTAGTGATGCAATTGATGTGATGAGACCAGCTGAGATCCTCCTTGATGTTGACTCCTAGGAAGTTATAGCTCTTAACCCTCTCCACTGATACAGATACAGAACAGCATTCAGGACAACAAAAATAACACTTTCAATTCTATTTTCTGTTTTGTTAAAGATCCACATCCATAACATACATGTCTGTTCACAACCAAACTTTGTACTCCTTCACTTTAACTGACCATTCTTGTACAGTTGACCTTGTCAGACGTGTACCTCCCAAAACATGCACACTGAAAACAGGACTCCAACTCATCTAAGCATGTGGTACATTTTTGTATTAAAAAGCCATAGATCACATATCCAAATACAGCATGTACAAGTTCTTGATGCCACAGCGCCATCTGCTGTGTATATTCTGTACAAACACACTAAATAATCCCCACCAGTAATGCAGCCATGATGTTTTTCCATTGTCACAGCCCCACAGCCTCAAACAACCCACTCAATTAATCCCAGTGTGGAAATCCGTAATCTTCTCATAAGATTGATGAAGAATTAGTTTGACAATCCTACTTTCTGAAAGCAAACAATCAGGACTACATAATCCCCAGCTGTAAATCATAAGGAACACGTTTTCTCCTCAGGAGGTTTTGATTAAGTCCACACAATGCATGCCACATAATATTCACTGTTAAATGAAATTTTGGAAGTGGGAGTGGACACATCAATGACAATGACTTTTTCTGCTCTCGAATATAATTACACATTACCAAAGGGAATCTAAACGTTCAAAAAGATTTTAAATAAAAAAGCAAAATAAATCCACCATCTTGACACGTTGTATTATAATCAAACATCTTCTATTAGAGTAAGATAATCCAAACTCCACCCACCCAATTCAAAGGAGTGTACTCAAGTTTGGTCTTCTAAAGGGGCGTTTTCCCCTCCTTCTTCTTGTCTTTCTGTGGCATTTGGTGACTGCTTGCATGATATGCGTGCTACCGCCATCTACAGTGCCAAGGGAACTCCATTCATTCTCAACCTTGAGTCTCCAAAGGTCTCCTAACCGAAGGTCACCTAAAGAGGCATTCACCTGACATCACATGGATCCAAGAAATGCATGGGCTTGAAGTGTCTTACTCTAATAGAAGATGTTAGTTATAATCCTAGCACAGACAAAATCAGTAAGGCCTTTGCTTTCTGTTAGGTCTTCTTCTCATTGTTTACAAACATTTTTTTTGTTTTGTTTAAAAAAACAAGAACAGTCAAATCTGCCCTTTGACATCTTGCAGCGTACTCCATCTCCGTAACAACGGAGACACATACAGGAGAAGTTAAACCATTGTCCATCCTCCGCAGTCTTCATCTTAAAAGCATTGACACAATGCTCCCCTCTCCACGTGCCGAGTGTACATGATCACGTCCTACTCCCTCTGGCCTCTCAGGCTTTCAGGGACTGTGCGAAGGCGGCGTACTCTTCTGGGTAGTAGCGCTTGTAGTTCTCGATCTTCCTCCTGATCTGCGCTGGCGTGTCCTGATAGTAGTTGATCTCATCTCGCGCCATGGCCTGCAGATTAAACATGGGGCAGGTTAGAAGTAGATTTAGTTAGTAGTAGACGGCTGGACCAGCTGTCAGGACAGGCGGCCAAAAATTCCAGCGCAAGTTTAAAGGTGACTGTTTCGGATGTAAGTATTGTTGTAGCCAACTTTGCTACAGTACTTTATATTATTTTAAGGTTTATATTATTTCAAATTAATACCATATTCTGACAAGAAGGGAACACTGTAGGGATTGCTCAAGTTTCCTGAGCAGAGAAGTAAATTACAGTTTCCTTGAGTCTTGTGGGTTTTGTCCTTGCTTAAATGTGCAACATGCAATATTTTTAGTAGTTCATTTCCAGAATCTATGCTGCCCATTCACAAATATTTTTAACTAATACTTACCGCCACAATTTAATTCTAAGTATACATTATGACTGGGAAAACTGCATTTTACATACATGAAAAGGGGGACCTTCTCCATGGTCCACCATTTTGAATTTCCAGAAAACGGCATTTTTAGCTGCAAAACGTACTGCCCTTTGGTCGTACTAGTAAATATTGGTTTATTATTTATTAATATCCATGAAAAGATTACATTTGGCAATAGACAGCACAGTTTCAATGAGCAGCATATTTGCAATACCTACTCTGGCCACAATCTTACACAGTGCACCCTTAGTTATTTAGTGGCACTATAGGAGGCACTAGCCTAGGAAATCCCATGCTGCTTTGCACGATCATTCCGATCTGAAGGACTGCATGGCTGCTCCTCCAAAAACTGGCCTGAAATAGGGAGCCAATCAGAGAGCAGAGAGGGGTGGAAAGGCGATAACACACATTTCTTGACAAACAGAAGCTTTTCCTATGAGTAATTGCATACTCTAGGTGGCCTCCAGACTCTCACTAGTCTAGTGCAGGGGTTTTCAATAGGTGAGGCGCGCCTCCCTTGGGGGGCGCCAAAGAGCGCTTGGGGAGGCGCGGCAACACACGAAGAAAGGTGCACTTTCTGTAAATATCTAGAAGCCAATGAAATGCACCCTTTCTACTACCACTACAACAATAGAAGTGAGCAAAACGGGGGAGTCAGAAACGTAGGAACATGACCTTGTACGCCTATGTGTTATAATTCAATTCGTCTTTACTTTCTTAAATAATATTTGAAGTTCGGGTGGCGTTATTTGGAAGTAAATTGAGACCGACGACATGGTGCGAGCACTGGAGAACTGCCTGTGCTTTACCCGACTTTTATTCTTGAACAGCCAGCCAGTGAGTGAGAGAGGGGAGAGAGCGAGCGAGGGAGAGAGAGAGACGAAATGACAGTAAAGCGCCGGTAAGAGAAAGGGGGAAAAGAGGTGACGTACGTGACGGCTCGTGCCATCACTCCCTCCCAAGCGCTGCTAAAAAGTCCTCGCGCACGATAAACAATCTTAAAGATTTGCAATGGACATTTTGAAAGCTTCAGTTAGTTTGTAAACTTCGGAGGGAATTCGCCGACTTCAGGAGTATGAAGTCGTCAACTTGAGAAAAAAAAACAGGGAAATGCTGGATGGCATAAAGGTTCACGCTTTCTAGCAGTCCTAAACAATATGCGTTTCCCTCGGAGGCAAGACGCCTCGGGAAAGAAGTCAGTTTTGAAACAATATCGCCCAAATTGTAGTAGTAGGACAGCAGCGCGCGACAAATTCCACATCAGCGTTTGTAAATTAAATGTGAATAAAAAACGTTTGGTGATGTGACAGTTGCGACGAGGATGTGAGGGGGAGGATAAATTGATAGCCTCATCTCAGTTACTCCTAACTACACAGCTGTGTGTGCTCTGTCCGAGAATCCACTCAAGCAAGGCTACAAGTGCAGGGTGACTTGCGGCTATATCGCTTCTGTTCTGCAGGCTACAACCCGGAATCGAACAGCTTTGCGCATCAAAGGCGTGTCGTCATTATTTTCAACCATTATTTGTCAACTGTTCTTGGCAACGAAGCAATAATCTGGACAGGCCTTCTGTTCCTGATGTTACTGTAACAGTAGCCGCCATTAAGATGGAAATATTGTGAAAGAATAAAAAAAATTAAAAAGAATCAAAATGAAAAGAAATACAATTTCATAATAATAATTTAAAAAACATGTAGGCCCTATTAGGCTATCAGTTGTTATTGAAACAGACGTTCATTTTGCATCCCTGAACAAGACTGTTTTAAATAAGGACGATATATAGCCTACATGTGGGACTATTGCACATTAGTAGTACCATGCATGTGGAGCATCGGACTAACAGAACATGGAGCCTGACCACACAGTAACCCAAACCCACAATCACAGATTAAGGTATAGGCAAGATGAGGGACACATGCCATGTACAGACATACATCACATACACTCTGAAATGCCTATTTGAGGGTAATAATTGATAGGCTAGTCTTGGTGTAAAGTGTGGGTGGGTTGTGTTTTTTCCGCGGGGGGAGGGGGGGCTTGGTTATCTTTATCTACTCCAAGGGGAGGCTCACTGTCAGTGAAATTGAAAACCCCTGGTCTAGTGTAAACCAAACAAAGCTAGGCCTGCGTTACCTTGTAGTTCTCCCCATGTTCGCGCATCATGTGCTGGGCGTACTCAATCATATCCCTGGACATGGTCTTGACATTCGGCTTTGCGTTGCTTGCTTCACTCTCCATCGCTGCAGGGGGATGAGAGGAAAAAGTTAACCACGAGGACCAATAGACCTTGATGAGCGTTGCTGTTGTGTGTCCTGGTTGGCATTACGTGTAGTACTCTACATAGCATAGCATAATATACTGTATATTTGCAAAAACGCCAAGAGTACACCGAGACAACCTGCGTATTACCTGAGATCACGTATGGCTTCCTAACGATCATGCCGTCTGTGTCAACATCCATTGAATCACTTTGAATGTGCTGAAAATGAAATAAAAATCAAGATAAATCAAAACACAGAACTTTACAGTACAGAACAGTATTTCCATTATCAACACAAGCCGAATAGCATCTCTGCTGCTAAAGCTGCGTGAACTTTGTCATCTAAGACAAGTCTGTAAAAGTCCTCAACAAAGTTCCAGACGAGAGTATTAAAAACGTTTTCACTGAATTGTGATTAAGGCTTATATTTTCAAGGCAACACTTAAAAGATATTTCAAATGTTACCTACTATCAATCAGATAATGATTTTCGTTATCAATACTGATGCTGACTTCACTTTTCATTGTGCATATTATAAGCTTCCCTGAGGACTTTTACAGACTTGTCTTAGATGGCGGAAGTAAAGTTGACGCAGCTTTAGCAGCAGAGAAGCTATTCGGCTTGTGTTGATAATAATAAACTCCTGGACTATTCACAAACTTTCAAATGCTTCGTTTTGTGAGTACAGACCACATTTGTACTACTGTAGAAGTTTGGTGTCATGACATGTGATTTTTGTGGGCTAAGTCTGGAGATACTGCCAGGGATCCATTCGCGCTGGTGCCAAGCTATTCGGAATAAACATTTAATAACTTGGTAACTCTGCTCATGTTCGCCCAAGGCAGAAAACACTTTGGGTGGACTACTGGATGGATGTCTCGGTTCAAATGACATTAGGGTGAATCTACTCCGAACCATTGCTTTAATGTTCTGTAACATACAGTAAGCAGGATTGGGTAGAGCTACCCAGCCTGTTTCTGGAAAATTGTTATTTGCCGTTTATAATGCACAATGCTTTAATAATGCCTTCCATTTATTGCCTCTAGCTGTGTTCTGTTCATACAGTTACTTTATATGAAGCATACTAGAGAAATACTGTTTTGCATGAATTTTATTCTGAATCAGTGTGAAACTCGGGTGTCAATCAGGGGTTGTGTGAAAGTAAATGGCAGGCAAAAAAACGTGATCCAAGCAGGTCAGAATGATGAGGTGACTGATGATCATAATATGTTAACTCATGTCACGAGGGAAACAGTTTTACGGTTCTGAAGCCAGGAATGGCACCTATTGGACACAGGGATTCTGTGAACTGCTCTTACCTTGGTCTGCTGAATGGGCAGCACGGACTTGGAGCTGTGCTGCAACCCCATGTCTTTCAAGTTCTGCTGGACCGTTTTCTTGTTGTCCCATGCATTCCTGATCTGTTTACTGCAAGTCATACAGGGAAACAGGTTTACATCAGGGAGACAATTGCTACAACCACCCTAGGCACAGACTCCGTGCCCACCCAAAATTTCCCTTACACTGTGAGCAGGCTTGTACGCATGTTATACACTATACCAAAATTATTTGCCTACCCATGCAAATGATCAGACACCTAGTATGCAGACCGTTTTTAAAGCACGTTTAAAAGAACGGGCCGCTCTCAGGAGTTCAGTGAAATCCAGCGTGGAGGATGCAACCTGTGCAGCAAATTTTCCTTGTTCCTAGCAGGGCTTGACACTGGCACCTGCCAACCAGCCAAATGCTGGTAAAACTTGGCTGTGGCTGGTAATACTTTCAGTGTCACTAGCCAATTTGGCTGGCAGCTAATTCCTTGGTATAAAATATGCATTATAGCTGCCTATATTCTGTTGTTTACCCTTTGTCTGCCAATTGTTTGTATTTAAGTTCAAGAAAAAGCTCAGTAACTCAGTTTGTATTTGCTTGATATACTTCCATGTAGAAAGCTATACACTCATCTTGCTTTTGCACCTCACCTTAGGCGTACACTATCATGATTAAGAAAAATAAACAATATAAAATCTGTAGCTGGTGGAATACCTGAATGGCTAGTGACTCGGGAAAACCACTAGCCATAGTGGCCGGTGGGTGAAAAAGTTAATGTCAAGCCCTGGTTCCTAGGTATCCCACATTCAACAGTCAGCTTGCTTTATTATGATAAAATGTTAGAATTTGAGAATAAACAGCAACTTGGCTACGAAGTGGTAAGCCCGTAAACTGATGGAGAGGGATCGGCGGATGCTGAGTCGCATGATGCAAAGAGGCCACTGACATTCTGCACTGTCAATTGCAAGATACCACCCAAGATCTTGGGTGGTATCTTGTAGTTGATCAAGTTTGTCAACACAAGAAACAAGAGAAGCGCTGTCAATCAATGGTGATGGCTGACTGACAGATCAGGGTCAGTTTTACTCTTTTAACTAACATAATAGTGGTCAGACTGATGCAGCAGAGAGCTGATCTCTCAACCATTCTGCAATCTGAGAAAATGAAGAGCCTTTTCCACAACTACCACAAACGATCTTAAGCAGTCATTGATGCTAAAGGGGGCAGCAGGCAGCATCAGAAACTAGGGTATGTAAACTTTTGATCAGAGTAATTAGGAGTTTGTGTTGTGATTCTGTTTTTTTGAAAGAGTAAATGCATTTGAAAGAGTAAATGCATGGGATTGCTAATAAATGTTTTCATCCAGTCACTCACTAGCAATGAGGGTCATTCCATGTCAATTCACATGATTCCCTAGAATCTCCCCAGGTGACCCTCTCCGATTTACCCGATATCTCACATACAGGTACCTTTTGATGTCAATTGAAAGAATACCAAGTATTAGCACCCTACGTCCAACGGTTGCAGAGATTAAGCCCTCCAAAGTTGGGGTGCCATGCCCACTTTTCAAGCCTGTGAATTGCATACAAAATTTACAAGCAGATTTAGACACCTCTGGTTTTAGTTTGAAGGAAGATACAGGCCTAAAAATCACCATGGCCCCTCAATATGACCCTGTCTACCAGATGATGTACTTACAAATGGCATGCCTTGATTATTTTTGGCTATATTAAGCCTTAAAAACTGAATTTGTGAAACGCGTGTTGAAAAGTCTTGCCATTTTGGGGCTCCATATCTTGGAAACTATGTACGCTTTGGGAGTTATAATTGATTTTCCATCATATTTGGGAACTGTACAGTGTATTCTGAAAAATGTAGGGCGCTCAGACTTCAAAAGATAAAATAGGAGGGACTCAAAAACAGCTTTGGGACAAAATGACCTTACGGTACCCTCTTCTTCAGGGCTCAAATTAACCATGTGGGCACTTGATGAGTGGAACGCCCTTTTAACCCCATGTACAGTAGCACTGTATCAAACATTCAAGCTTGGAAAAACTTTGTTTTTCAAAGTTCTTCATATTAATCTTGGCCTTCAAAGTATATGTTTTTCTCTATATCTTATCACAGTGTCTGTTTTGTCTGCTGCCATCTGCTGGTCTAAAAAAGTAACAACAGCGTAATGTAAGAAAACAAAAGGGGCTGGAAAATCTTGCCCGTAATTTACCAATAAAGCACTGTAATTATTATACAGTATATTGCTATGTACTAATTCTGATTTTAACAAGCATGATGAATAGTAATAGTTTAAATAATTTCCTAAGTGTGACTGCTTAATGCTCAATCATGATGCCAGTCCCAAGATGGCCTCACCCTGCACTACATTTCTACCAGACATGGGGGTGGGGGTGTCCTGTCAGAAATGTAATCATAATTGAGCATTCTGCATAATGCTCGTTAAAATCATAATTAATATATAGCAATATACTGTAGAATTAAAGTGCTTTATTGGTAGCCTAGCGAGCTCAACCCCTAGAAGCGTCTAGATTTCTAGGCTACTTTATTGGTAAATTATGGGCAAGATGTTCCAGCCCCTTTTGTTTTCTTACATTACACTGTTGTTGCGTTTTTTTGACCAGCAGATGGCAGCAGACAAAACGGACACTGTGATGACATAGACACAAACATATACTTTGAAGGCCAAGATTAATATGAAGAACTTTGAAAAACAAAGTTTTTCCAAGCTTGAATGTTTGATACAGTGCTACTGTACATGGGGTTAAAAGGGCGTTCCACTCATCAAGTGCCCACATGGTTAATTTGAGGCCTGAAGTAGAGGGTACCGTAAGGACATTTAGTCCAAAAGCTGTTTTTGAGTCCCTCCTATTCCATCATTAAAAGGCAGAGTGCCCTACTTTTTTTGGAATACACTGTACAGTTCCCAAATATGATGGAAAATCAATTATAACTCCCAAAGCATACATAGTTTCGAAGACATGGAACACCAAAATGGCAAGACTCTTCATCACGCTTTTCACAAATTCAGTTTTTAAGGCTTAATATAGCCAAAAATAATCAAGGCATGTTATTCGTAAGTACATCATCTGGTAGACAGGGTCATATTGAGGGGTCATGGTGATTTTTAGGCCTGTATCTTCCTTCAAACTAAAACCAGAGGTGTCAAAATCTGCTTGTAAATTTTGTATGCAATTCACAGGCTTGAAAGGTGGGCATGGCACCCCAACTTTGGAGGGCTTCATCTCTGCAACCGTTAGACGTAGGGTGCTAATACTTGGTATTCTTTCAATTGACATCAAAAGGTACCTGTATGTGAGATATCGGGTAAATCGGAGAGGGTCATGTGGGGAAGGCGTGTGAATTGACATGGAATGACCCATGAGTGAAAAAAAAGCTTTTGTGAAGAGCCATTACCGTGCATACATTTCGCCCTAAAGACATCACTGCTGTCTCTCTGTCTGTGTCTGTGTTCGTGCGCGCACACGCGCGTGTGCGTGTGTGTAATTCCGTGATTCAATGGCCACAGACAACTAATGTGTTCTGTCCTGGCCACCCCAGTGAAAAAATGTCCTGGCTACGCCACTGCCATGTAGGTCGGACACTGCTGTAATGATGGAACAACCTTCTGCCAGTGGTTGTTCCACTTATGGACAGTAGAAGTTCTCATTAAGCATTTTCGGCAATGAGCTATTGGGCACCGATGTGGGCTACAATACTAATATACAATGCCACACATTTAGAAATATGGGTTATGACGCCAATCAATAGGACTTCGTTTAAATTAAATTGCTGTTATTTTCATCGGTAGTGTTAAAAGGGACACGGGAGGGACTGCGTTGAAACGCTAAATCAGCTAACGTTAGCCATAAGCGGGTGTCTTACCATTCAATCGTTGGTGCTAGCTTTCTCCTCATCTTCTTTTTGAGCTTCTTTCTGTCCTTGCCGTAATCAAACTTCTTATTCTTCCCGGACTTCTTAGCTTTTGGCATTGTTTCTGTAAAACAACTGCTATAACGGGTAGGCTGTGTTCCGATGTGTACCACTGAAGCACTCCGTGATCTAAACACGTGTATTAGAATCACGTGACAATGAAACCAGCGCTCACTGATGACGTCAATACAAAGCCAGCTGAAATAAACAAAATCTTCATGAGCAACATTCATTTCAGTTCTGTTTATTTGCTAGACACATGCCCAAATTCAAGACAGGCTAGGAACACAAAAAAAACAGTTATGATAACGTAAAAAAATTAAAACTAAACTAAAATATGACATTAAAGGGACAGTTTGGTCAATTTCAATATGCAGTTGTATTGCTCACGCTACCCTTGACTTGTCAGTACCTGGTGATGCCACATTTTTCGGCTCAGCCCTTTCCGAGATATGAGCAATTCTAATGGGGGCAGCGTTTGTTTACATTTTTAAAAAATGAAACATAGGCCAACTCCAAATATTTTCCCAAAAGGTACTGCTGTTTGCTAGTTGTCTGCTGATGTTTTATAACCTTTTGGATGTTTTTGGGAATAAATAAAAAATGTTTTTTTGAAATGTAAACAAAGAGCTGCCCCCATTACAATGACCAGGATCTCGGAAACGGCTGAAGAAGAAGAAAAAAAAAAATCTCAGGCACTGACAAGTCCAGGGTAGTGTGAGCATTACAACTGCATGTTGAAATTGACCAAACTGTCCCTTTAATCCACTGCACTCTGAGCCTGGGTGTGTAGTAGCAAAGCCCTTATAGAAGGCCCTACCTTGTGCTACTCAGTTGAATTTGAGAGTGCCATCATGCTACAATAGGTTTCTTCAAAGTGTAAAAGTGTGCTTACTCCTACAGTCACAAACATCTGGCTAGCACCCAGGGGCAGAGCTAAAGGGAGGGATGAGCAGGGCACTTGCCCCTGGCCCTCCCCTATTGTGAGCTTGGCAAGCTGTATAGGGGGCCCTATAAGTGGCTTGCCCTAGGCCCCTGTTTGCAATTGTTCCACCACTGCTAGCACCCCCTCCTCTGGGAACCATAAGCATCATTGTATGCAACTTGTAATGTTTGCATGCTGGCCTTTTTTTTCCTTTCTTTTTTTTTTTTAAATAAATAAATAAGAGGACCAATGGTGAGCAGTGTAGAGTGGTGTGTATGCCTTGAACAGAGCCACTTTTACTTGAGTGGCGCAAAATGTAAATTTACGGATTTTGGCAACATAGACCTAGTTATGAGCCGATCATTGAATGGACTACTACAGGCTTCTGTGCAAGGTTATATTAGCATTTACGACTAGGGCTATTACTTTATTTACTTATTTTCAGAGGTCTGCTTGTTTCCAAGCATACAATAGATATGAACATATCCATGGTTTCCAAGGACTATGCGAAAGCAGTCTATTAATAACAAAGTATCAATGGGGCACAAGTTAGTGTGCCTACCAGAGGCACTGAAGTAGTAATAAGCATGCGTGTAAATTTGTGGGTTTTTTTTTTTTTTTTTAACTAAATTACAGATAATCTGTCCACATCCAGTGTGGAGATGGGAAAATAGTCAATAGTCTGAATCAAGAAAGATATTGCAATGCAACAAACAATCACCACTTAATTCTTTGTAGATTTTTTTATTATTTCATTTTTTTAAGGAAATGGTGGGTTGGGTGAAGGGAAGAAAGATGTGTTCTTTCCACTCATGACACTGTGTCCAGATCTGATAGAGAAGCATCTTTCCGTCTTTGTAACATGTTAAGCTGCAGAAACACAGAAGACAGGAGGTTAATTTGGCATCAAATATCATTAGCATCAGACATTTCAGCTCACTTTTCCAACATGACAAAAGCATAGGATAAAAGCAAAGGATTTCATGTGCTTACTGTATATTGTAGTAAAAGCAGGGCCGCTGCTAAGGTTTTGGAGGCTCTGAGCAACAACTGGTCAGTAGGACCACCTCATAATGAAATAATAATAATAATCTACTAAGTAGCCCCTTAACGCACACCGTACCACCAGTGGCACAATGTAATAGTCATTGAAAAGTTAAGTACCGTAGTGCTACACTACTTCGACAGTGGACAGGGCCTCAAGTAAAGACTTTGTCATTGCCATTCTGGCATCTGCAAATTTATGGTGGCTGCCCTAAGCACTGGTTGGTGACCTAAGCACTCTGCATACTCTGCTTATGTCTAGCAGTGGCCCTGAGTAAAAGTAAGGATGGGCAGTTTTTTGGCTAATCAATAGAACCAATAATGATGACAGTCAATGATGACATGTCAATGTTAAAAGAATGAGCAAACACATGATCTTGTTGTCGATTTTATGAATAGCTCAGCTGGCTAGTGCACCGTACCATTATGCCATGGACCAGGGTTCAATTGTGGTCCGAGGTCATTTTCCAATTAGATTAGATTCAAATCAACTTTATTGTCACTACTAAGTATAAATACAGGGCAACAGAATGCAGAATGGAATAAATGCAGTTAAAAGGTACACTGTGCAGGAAATGGTCAAAAAAGGTATTGCAACTACGCTGCTCGTTGAAACTGGGCTGCCTATTGCCAATTTTGATCTTTACATGAAGGTTTACTAAGTAATAAACAAATATTTTCTATTATGGTCCAAGTACAGTCATTTTTGCAGCTAAAAATGGCTATTTTTGGAAATTCAAAATGGCGGACCATGGAGAAGATCCCCCTTTTCATGTATGAAAAGTGCAATTTTTCCAGTCATAAAGAATACTTAGAATTTGATGGTGGTGGTAAGTATTCATGACAAAGGTAACATTAGTGAATGGGCAGCATTAATTCTGGAAATAAACAACTAAAAATCTCACACAGTGTCCCTTTAAAGAAAAAAATGACGCAGTGACATAATAAAATGATAACAGTTATCATTGCTTCATTTCCTCTTCAAGGCATGAAAAGCCTGACGACACACAACAATCAATGTCACCTCCCCATCACATTTCCAAGAAAGAAAGAAAGAAAGAAAGAAAGAGACTGCTTAAACCACAGTGGAGATAGATGAATGCTGATAGCATGAACCCTCCCCTACCTCCTGTGTGGCTGTGGCTACCCTCTGCTCAGCTTCAGATAGACGCCTCTGCAACTGGTCGTTCCTCTCCTGGTACTCAGCCACCTGCTGATGGTACTGCACAAGACCAGAGCAGGACAAACAACAACAACAACAACAACACATCAGCCATAAGGGACAAGGCATACAGCAAAGAAGGTATCACTTCACTTAAAAGGTAGAGTATGTCATTTTACTCGTTTATTTTCAATACGCTTTATAACGCGCTCCCCTCAACTAAAGTAAAGAGCAACTGGGAGCTCATTCCGCAAGACATTATTCAAAGGCAAACAGCACTCCAATTTGTTTTGACAGGTTATAAGGTTAAAAGCAGCTAGGAGTGCCATCCTCTCCTCTCCTGCCTTTTCTCTTGACTCGTTTTGCGGACATGGAGAAGATCCACCTTGTGTATGAAACTTGTCATAATGATAATGAAGATTTAGAAAGAAATGGTGGAAGTAAATATACATACATGAAAAAGATGACGGTTGGCAATGGGCAGCATTCATTTTGGAAATGAACTACTAAATAACATGCTCTACATGCTATCCCCTACTGTACATCTGTAACTATTCCTGAGCTCTACTTGTGCCATGTTTATAAATCTGCATCCGAATAAAGCCTGAAGCATGCTGGCCTTTGGGTAGTGCACAGTACTGTAGATCGTCATGTCTGTGACACACACACACACCCTTCATTTTCTGACCTTAGATGCATCATGGTAAAGAAAATGTGTCTTAAAAATACTGACAACAAAACTGTGGCTAATGAAAAGGCAGTATGGCTAGTGACTTTGGAAAACCACTTGCCACTGTGGCAGGTGAGCAAAAAGTTAGTTTCAAGCCCTCTCTCACACACACACACACACACACACACACACACACACACACACACACACACACACACACACACACACACACACACACACACACACACACACACACACGCGCGCGCACACACGCACGCGCACGCACACGCACGCACACCCTCACACATACACACCTTCAGTTTGGCTTTGCGCTGCCTCTCTATCTCATTCAGGAGCTGCTGGTTCTCCTGCTGCAGATCTATTAAACGCTCCTCGAAGGTGGCGCTATGCTCATCACGAGCACAAGTGGCCTCCAACGAGATTTGCAGACGCCGCATCTCGCCTCGGCACCGTGACAGTTCCACTGCATGACTACAGTAAACACACAGGTACATGCATATGTAGGTTACATTAGTGCCTGATCTTCATATTAGAGCGCTCACTGTCAGAGCGTTTAATCGTGCTCCAGCAAAGGGGAGTAGATTCCCCTGCCGGCACTCAAACCTGGAACGTCTGGTACTTGATTAAGTGTTGATCATTACAATTTCTGACAGTTAGGTTACAACACAGGCTCTGTGCAAAATTGTTAATCCTGTTGTAGTGAAGGGGAGTTTCCCCGCCAGGAGTCATACACGGACCTTCTGGGGTTCCAAACTGCGGTTCTGATGGAGCGGCAGTCGGCACCGGCTTGAGCGATTACATTGGTGGGTGTTACAGCGGTGCCTTGCTCAAGGGCACCGCAGCCATGGAGTAGGGTAGTGAGTGGAAGGATGGGATACGAACCCAGCTCCTTAACTTTTAGGACACGACTTCCTCATATTGTACATGTCTTGTTTACGAAGGCAAATCTCCATGTTCCCACATGGCTGGGAATTTCAAGACATTCATTTATTCTCCATTCAAGTGTCTCTGCAGTTTGCATACACCAATTTCCATCAACCTCTGTCAAAAGCATGTTCGAAATAAATGTCTTGGCAATTGGCATGCAGTACACCAACTTCCATCATCCATCGTCAAAAGCATTTTAAGTATGAATCTGTAGATTTTAAATCTGCACTTACTCCATCTCCATGTTCTTCATCTTGGCCTGTGTGCTCTGGAGGGTGAGGTGCATATCGTCCTTTAGCCGCTCAGCGATCAGGCACTGTTGACATGGGACCGCCACTTCACTGCTCCCCTCTTTGTACATCTGACAAGAATAAATACAATATACATTAGGGCTGCACAGGTTATCGCAATATCACGGCTTGCAATACACGTATCACAAAAAGTTTTCAATTTTGAATAACAGCAAATTTGGTGAAAAGGTTAAAAAAATGCATTTAAAATGTTGACATTTTAAATCGATGCTGTACATTAGCCATGTTTTTTCCTAATAAAAAATACTGTTGAAAATAAAACATTGCTCTCGGTTGTTTTATACATGATGAAGTGTAGAATAGCAAGTAGAGGGGAAAATGTATGTATATATTAAATATATTATATATTATATTTATATAAATTATATTATATATTAATATATTATATTTAATATATATTTATCGATATCGCGGTATACAGTCATGTTATCGTGTATCGCATATTTTTCCTAATATTGTGCAGCCCTAGTTTACACACTGTACCTCTAAAGCCACACCACGCGTAAACACAAACTGTTAAATCAACAATACTTTTTACAGGACAGAGGAGTTAATACTGCTGGTGCGATTTTTGTTCCCCAGTATTATCCTGGTTGAACCTTGCAATGTACTTAGAATTAGTTTCAAGACAAGCAATAAGGCTTTAAAATCAATTCTGATAAGAGACTGGTAGCCAGGGTAGGGACCTTCAAACTGGCGTCATGTGATCGCTTTACTTCATTCTAGATAACCACCTTGCTGCTGCATTTTGAATTGGTAGCGCTTTAATAGTTTTTGGGGTAGGATAGTAAAACTAAAAAGGCCATTACAGTAGAGCCCTACAAAGGCAAAGTGCGGTAACTATGGTCAAAATGTGTCCCGTTTTAGAGATATTGCTTTGTCAAATTTGCAGTGACTGCAATATCCAACCCAATACGCTTTGAAGGCATTTTTCTCAATTTCAATGTTGGTGTAGTTTAAAAAAAAACCATTCCTTCATTAAAGTTTTGTTATTTTAACAGACACACAATAACCCCAATCCGAAGGCACAAACTGAGACATGTACACATAATGTTGGCGTAGTTGCTGCACTTTCCCTTGGTACTGCAGTGTGGTCTGTTCACCCTACTGGTGATGATGAATGCATGCATCCTTTTTTGTAGATCTCCAGGTGACATGAAGTGTCAATTTGAGCTCACCTTGTCAAGTTCCTCCTCCACTGCTTTCCTCCTCTCCCGGCGGGCTCGCCCACTCTGCGAGTCCTTATCAGCACCTTCCTGCTGGCAACCACAAAGGCCAAACACAAGAGCTGCCATGACCCATTCAATTCCACTGTCTACACCAGGGGTGTCAAACTCATTTTTGGTTCAGAGGCTACATACAGCTGATTTGATCTCAAGTGGGCCAGACCACTCCAGTAAAGAAATAGCAAAATATCACACAAATCTACTTGTAACGGAATCGCAATGCTAGTCAATCATCTCATGGTGGAGGACAGTGTTATATCAGGAGCATTGACTGTAGAAAAGCAAAAAAGCGAGTTGGCAAAGTTGATATCAAGTGTTGAAAACTTGACTTCTCAAGACATCTGTGTGTGTGTGTGTGCGTGTGTGCGCCTGTGTGTTTGTCTAGTCTAGCATGTGTGTTTGTCTGCGCGCGCGCGTGTGTGTGTGTGTATCAAAACGTTTAATTTAACTGCACATTGGAGTCTGGAGTCTGGTGTGCCAACACCTATTCTATGGATGTTTGACAGTAAAGAACACTTTAACTTACCAGCTGGAGAGCTGACAGCTCCTCTGCCATGCAGTGTATCTGGACGTGGCACTGTTTCTTCACCTTCTCCATCTGAAACACAGCAGTGACATCACTAACGCAGGAAAATGATGGCCGTGGCTAAGGTAGGCCTACAGTTACACAGGGGACACAAGTTCAAGTCCAGCCCAAGGACACTTCCCCATCCTTGTAGAAACTGATATTGTAATACTATGTGTATGTGTGTGGGTGGGTGTACGTGTGTGTGTGTGTGTGTGTGTGTGTGTGTGTGTGTGTGTGTGTGTGTGTGTGTGTGTGTGTGTGTGTGTGTGTGTGTGTGTGTGTGTGTGTGTGTGTGTGTGTGTGTGTGAGTGAGATACTGTATATATATAGAGAGAGAGAGCGCGAGAGATCTGACTTTGGTGAATATATGTGCAATGATGTATGTGATGTTTTTGTATGCATGTATGCAATATGCTACTGGACACCTTCATTTCCCTCGGGATTAATAAATTATACTCTACTCTATACTCTATACTAATTTCCCGGTAATGGAACAAAAATCACATCATAAGTCTCTAAAAGGGTAAAGTAGTTGTGTAGCACGAAGGTGTAGGGTTGGCTAGGGAATTGGTGGAGACATTACAATGGAAAATTGTCCAGGTATGCCATTTTTGCATTATATTTGTGAAAAATTGGTGGGGACAAAATAGGTTTATGTCAAAACAATCCACACCTAACTGTACACATGTAGCACAACGCCAAGCCTTCACGAATTCCACAACCTTGTAAGGAACTCCATTACATTGGCCTTCCAAGAATTTCCCACCTTGCTACCATGATGAATGAAGATGTACCAGGTTATTACATTACTATCAACCCGAGACACCTCTTGAATTCAGCACTGCTCTTACCTTGGGCTGACGAATGAGCGACATGGATTTGGAGTCATGCGGTAGCCCCATCTCTCTCAAGTTCTCCTGGACCGTTTTCTTGTTGTCCCATGTTTTTTTCATCTGTGCACTGTGAATCAAACAGATTTGTGTTGGTGGTGGCCTGTAGGTCATAGCTTCAGTCGTGTCTCATCCGGGTTATTATTATACCGTAGTTCCCTGAATAATATAATCCTTTAAAAGGTGCACTTGTAATATTTTTAGTAGTTAATTTCAATAATTCACACTGTCCATTCATACGTTACCATTTTAACAAATACTTACCAACACCATTAAATTCTAAGCATTCATTATGACTGGGAAAATTGCATGTCACATACATGAAAAGGGGGATCGTCTCCATGGTCCGCAATTTTGAATGTCCAGAAATAGGCATTTTTAGTTGCAAAACTTAGTGTCCTTTGGTCATACTATTAAATATTGGTTTATTATTTATTCATATTCATGAAAATACCAAATTTGGCAATAGGCAGCACAGTTTCAATGAGCAGCATAGTTGCAATATCACCCCAACCCCACAAAAAATACATTTCCCAAGCGCTGAGAACAGGTTGATATGCATTACTATACTGACCTCTGCTGGTCATTGGGAGAACAATAGGTAAAAAAAACATTGCACACTTCTCAACGTTACCCAGTCAATTTTAAATGCGGTGGTTTTCCCGAACCATTCAATAACTAAAATCCATACACCCACCACTTTTGTAGATGGTATGAGTCTAGGTGCTTAATAAACAACCGTCCACCAGTGTAAATAGACCAAAGAACAAAGACACAAAATTGCCAAGGGGGCTTATGCCTTACCATTCAAAACCTGGTACTAGTTTATCCCTTTTCTTCTTTTGCAGTTTGTTTCTGTCCTTGTTGCAATTAGAGGTCTTACGCTTGCGAGGCTTCTTTT
This sequence comes from Engraulis encrasicolus, assembly GCF_034702125.1. Taxonomy (NCBI): domain Eukaryota; kingdom Metazoa; phylum Chordata; class Actinopteri; order Clupeiformes; family Engraulidae; genus Engraulis; species Engraulis encrasicolus. The sequence goes on along the minus strand of NC_085863.1, from coordinate 25,077,686 downwards.
TAGATTTCCCCATTGTATTCTCACAAACTTAACTTCAGTAAGCACGATCGACAACTTGTCTGCAGAATACTTGCTACACAAGCCCGATTTGAACTACACGCGCGTGTTGGGATCACGTGATAAATATCACCCGCGCATGCTGATGACGTGTATAATCAGCTGCTGTAAACAAAACAAGACAACAGCCGTGTGTCTTTTTAGTACATTATTTTTACACGTAGGCTATGCAAATGCATTTTTATATTTTTTCTTGTGTCTACACTTTCTGATGATATTTCTATCGCATGGTTATATTGCATGCATAGGCTATGCAACACTTAGGCCTAATGGTGTGTTGAGTTATTATGGCAACACAGGCTGGCTACAGGCTCATAGGCCTGCAAAGTGCTTTTCTTGTTTTCCTTCTACTTAAAATAAACTTAAAATAATCACCTAGTGCAGGTTTAATATTTGAATAATTTTCAAAGGGCAGCATGTTTTCAAGAAGAATACAAAGAAATCAATTCATCATCTATGTGCAAGGGTGCATGGGTGTGTAGGCTTTGAATTTACTTTACTCACAGTGAAACTGAAACACAGGATAGGACGCCAAATATAATTAACCAAGGCCTGTAATATTATAAGGTAGGCCTATTGGGATTCCATTCCTTACTATGCAATGAAATGGGTTGTTGTATGTCCTCTAATTGTAACATGCAGGCATGCCCTTATCTAAGAGTTCAATCTGTGGCCAAGAACATGTTACGGAAGAACAAGCATGTCTAGAATTAGTTTTTAGTCTCCTGATTTCTTGATTTCTGTTTCTGTGTACAGGGCTGTGTGTGTGTTTTTGTGTGCTTGAGAGAGAGGTGGGGGGGGGGGGGGAATAGAATAGAATAGAATAGAATAGGTAGAATGTAAAACCTCCTTCCCAAAAGCCTACTACAGATGTTATAGTGCTCTGGAGTGTAAACTGGTGGGTCACCGGTTCAAGCCCCAAGTGGCGAACTGGTGCAGGATGACCTGGGTCACACTGGTGCCTAAACCGGGATAGGAGTGAGGTTCAAAGGGTTGAGTGTAACAGATACCAACAAGCAGGGTACGGCAGTGTAACATAAGCCTCCCTGCCAAAGCTTTATACAGATGCGATAGAGCTGATCTATTTAGCTCAGCGATATTGTACTTTGCCTCCCACGCTGGAGTGTGAACTGGTAAGTTGTGGGTTCGAGTCCCGAGTAGCAAACTAGGATGGCCCAGGTTACAAAAACATGCTGATCGGATCGGAACGGGCACTCAAGGCAGCATATGGGAATTCTCGGGCTATGAGGGCCCCAATGATTTGCCAGGATCTGATTGGCCAGGATGAAATGTATCCTGAGTCACATCCAATGGGTTTAGACAAACGGGGAGATGATCATTTAGATGCAGGGCTAAGGCCAGGTCACAATAACCTTCTCTGGCTATACGCAGGGAAGCTGATGGGGGGTTGGGTGGGGGGGGGGTTGTAAGCTGTCCCGGGCCAGGAAGGAGGCAGGCTTTCAGATGACTTTGCTCTGGGCCTGAGCCAAAACTGTCAGCGGCCCTGATTTCACATTCCACATGCTGGCTTTACATTACATCCAACTTCACAGTCATTACACATGTGCAAATGCTGAATAACTAGTGATGGTTTACAATCCAATCAGAAGTGTTCAGAGCAGTTTGTGAGGGATGCAGCATAGTAGGCTAAATTGTAGACAGAATGGCGTGGTGTCTGGTGTGTCAAAAACTGAACACAGACATAGGTAGTATGAATGAACCATGAATAATTTGGCATACACATAGAAAGGCTACGCATAAGCATATGCTTTAAAAACATGTAAAATGCATGGTGTATGAATTTTTTTTAAAAAATAAGTCCATACCAATACTAGCATACCAAGATTTCAATAAAATGTGTGACATCCTCCCTAAAGAGGCATTTCGGGAATTCCCTGAAAAAAAGTAATCAAGTGCATTGAGCACGGGGCGCACACACATACAGCTTGATCCTCTTTTAGCCCCTCTGGGCGGACAGCAGAGAAAGGGCCGAGATGAAAATCAAAATGTCATGTCCTTTCAGTCAGTTATCTTGCCTTGCAATAAAGCAAGTGAAATTGGCAGAGGTCAGAGACCAGTCGGAGCCTATTCAAGTGATTCTGCGTAGCCCCTTAATGCACGCCGTACCTCCAGTGGCACGCTATAATCAGGGGTGCACATAACTGGTACGCAGGTGCGCATGCGCACCAAAAATAAGCAATGCGTACTGCCACCTCGGTCACTACAGCGCACTTGCGTACTGACTATCTCACCAGACTGATGTTGGTGAATGGTAAAACATGTCCAAAAAGACACAGACAACAGTAGCCTAATCAGTTTCTTTGGAGTTTCGTCAACAGCAAAGAAAATTGAGTCAGAGATTTAAAAAACAAAACTTTCCGAGAAGTGGCTCCAAGTGCCGTGGCTTGAGGCTAATGATGAGCGGACAGAAATGTAGTGCCATGAAATGCAGAATCGTTCCGTATGTGGTAGTGAAAGCATGCGTTCCGTGTTGAACAGGTAAGGGACGCGATGTGTCCCGTTTTCTCATGAATGCCTAAAAATAGACATGTCGCTCTGTCACTCGCATATCAACTGTAGGCTATTGAAACGGCAGTCAGCGCGAGCGCGACCGAGTTGAGCTCCTGGCTCTCTCCTCCTCCCTCCATCATTATGGAATTGTGCCGTCTGTTAACTCCCAGAATGGACGCGCACCCCCGTCATTCTCATTGGCAACTCCGATGCATAGAAGTTAAAAACTGAAAGCATGCATCTATGCGCGTGGCTTCTTAAATGCACGCAGTTCCCGGCCAGCTCCACTTCTTAATTTCGTCAGCTTCCTCCACCATATTCCAAACGGACACCGCATACAAGTTTATTCCCCCTCTGTGCTCAGTTAGCTGGCATGATAGCGAAATCGGCAAAAACAGATGAAATCCAGACAATAATCACTTAACTTGAAGATGACCTGTTGACCATTTGTAGGCTAATTAAGATTTAAAGAATACCAAACTAACAACAAATTTGATTAGGCTACCTTGCACCAGTTGCATTAGCCTTCAAACATGTGTCAACGTTCTTCGTTTTTTTTTTTTTTTTTTTTTTTTTTTACCGCGGATGAGGTGCGTACCAAAACATATTTGCTGGTGCGCATATGAGTAACGGCCTAAACAAGTTATGTGCACCCCTGGCTATAATAGTCATTGAAATGTAACTACCACAGCACTACAATACTATGACACAACACAGGCCCTTTTTTAGCAACACATTTATAAAGCCATGTCTTAAGGGGTTAAGAACACGTTGACCTGGTCAGGTTTCTCTTTGTGGGGGAAATGATCAAAACAATACAAAACCAAAAGGTATACTCCATCAATGCAGACCCAAATTCAAATATCCCTACAGAGGTGTATAAAGTAGGCCTAGAAATAACAGAGTAGGCCCTAACTGTATGCTCGTGTAGGCCTACTAGAGTTGTAATTAGGCCTACACCAGTAAGAGTAGGCTAGGCCTACTTCTTCTACTTTCTACACCTCTATTTTTTATTAACCCATGCCTTTCTGTAGAGCAATGAGAGGCTCTTGTCGAATGTCTTCCTCTAGATGTCATCGTATCCCCTTCCCTACACACCAAACATGGGCGTGGTGGTAGAGGTTGCTCGCGCACAAGAGGGCATGTATATAATATGTAATGGTGTCTCCACAGACGGTTAATACAGGTCTGTGGGTGTCTCATTGCCAAGAGTAGTCTAAAACGGCACTAATGTTGACATGGCACCCGACCGTTCCCCGTCAAATCTATCAATTTCACAGCTTCATCTGGTTTGGCGAACACGAACTAGATTGACAGGCGCGCCGGGAAGGTTTACTTGCCGCTTGCCAGAGAGTTTACTTTTTAAGGTGGGTTGCTCGGTCAGCTAGGATTGGCTAATGTGGAGCGTTAAAGGGTGGAGCATTTTAAAGTGCAGCGACGTTTTAAACCTCAAGATTTGGGGGCGGAGAGAAAACAGGGAACTCGGCTAACAACCACGGAGAGTGTCATTCAAGGGTTAGCTCTAGCCTATATTCCGTCGTGGGGGGGAGAGGGGCAGGACACGCTCACTGCCAGCCCGGCGACGAGGTTGGGCCTGTGGTGCTTGCGACCCCCAGGAAACCATGGAACTCGAGAATATCGTAGCCAACACTGTCCTCCTGAAGGCAAGGGAAGGTAAGAGTCGACAGATTCGGCTGACACCAACACGTTTTAATACCGTTGTCCAGCTGCAATACGTGGGGATTCCCAGAGGAAGTCTTGACCAGATATGACAGTTGCAGAAATTATATTCTAGCTGTTGCAAATTACAGCGATTTGACCCGCTATCGACGTGTTATGAATGCGTTTTGCAAAGAGCACCATAACCACTCAAACGGATGAGAGATGGAACTGTCATTCATATCAGTCAAGTGTATGCTACTGCAGCGAAGATTCCGCTTCGCTTTCGATAGCATCCTGTCAATACGGCTGAGAAAGGTGGCCAGTGAGAGAATACAGCTGTGATTGAATCACTTGTCTGACAGAGATATTTATTTGCCTGTTCACTACTCATGAAAACCGTTGATGAAAGGGGCTACCGATTATGTTAGTGGAAAATGGTACATCTGAATTATGATTGAAGCGTCAAGGCTCTGACTGTAGTTTCATCATGGTGATCATGTAAACCATGTTTTTCCCCCTCGAGCTTGCAGCAGGTGTAACGGTCTCGGGACTACTGCGTGCGCAATAGGTTACTTTGCAATTCTCCATTAGAATATAAAATGCATTATTGTGGTGCAAAAATGTAACTGCGTTTCAATTCAGCACATAGGTACGTCCACAGCACAGAGGAAATGTTCGTTAGCTTGTTAAATGTAACAGAGTGGATTAGCAGCAACATTGTAACCATACGCTTGTCCTACTGTAGGCTACAGCAGGCTGTGAGTGAGGTTACATTGTTACATTGTCATTACCTTTCTTTTATTGTTAATATTGTCTGACTGTTTCCTGGTGTTTCGAAAGTCTTGTGTAGTCCACACAGGGTGTGTGCATAACACCCACTTGTCTCGCTGATAACAGAAGTGAAACCTGACGTTTATTGGGCCAGGTTACTGCTTGTGTCGTGTAACTTTTCAGAACACCAAAATACACGTTTCTTTAACATAAATAGAGATGTAATGTGTTGCTGTGATTAAGACAAAATGATATTTGAGGACAATTCAAAGCTCTTCCGGACAGTTAAACAACCGACACCATGCTGAAAGTAAGGTTTTGCGGTCCGTGGGCCCAATGACAGGAAACGTGCAGTGCGCGTGATTGTTGAGGTTTTCCCGTGCCGTGCATGTGTCTCGTCAGATAGTCTTGCCTTAATGAGAGTGTACAGACAGTTGAGACGGACAGCAGAGATACGTATGGCCTGATGTCTGCACTATGCATGGCAGTGATGGATGTTGTAGCCTACTCCTCTTCACGCTGCTGTAAGCTACTGTGTTGTCCTTTGGTCATGAGTTGAGGGTTATTTCTTTTCTAATTTAGTCAACTACCCATGGCTTATGAGAATGCTCTCTCTTGTTAGGCGGTGGGAATATATGATGCTTCCCAATCTCTCCCAGTCCCATATTTGTTTTATGCTAATTTTTCTCTCTTTCTGAGCAGACACTGGATAGACAAGAGACTGTTTTCTCAGCAAACTCGCCAACAGTGGTTTATTTATTTAAAAGTTTAAATTTCTCCCTCTAGTGTAGTAGGCTGGCTATTTGCACAACGCTTGGATGGATTTGGACAATCTGGCATGCCTCCCGGCCTGCCTTGTGCGGTCCATATGTGCTTCTCTTAACACCCATGCTGTGCTGTTTGGTTTTGTGTTGTCGTACACGGTCCCCAATGCGGTATTTGCCATATGACTGTGAGCCTTCTCCATTCTGTTCCGTTTCCTGTTTGATTGCCCATGTTATGTTTGCCCATTACTACAAACACAAGGTCTCCTACCAGAAGACACAGCCACCCTCAGCATACTGTAACCAGCCTAATGGTTGAGGGAGCTGGTCTCTGGATCAGAATATCACAAGTTTGAATCCCATTTTTACCAGTAGGAAGGATGTGTGGAATATAATAGAATATAATAAAAATAGACTTTATTGCCATGCAACCATGAAATTTGTCTGTGGCCTCACTGTGTTATTATACCTCCATCCATGGCCGAAGTGCCTTCGAGCAAGGCAACTACTGTAACTCCACTTTGCTCCAGGGACAGTTACCAATACCCTGTAGTAACAGTAAGTGTAATGCAATGTACCCAGTGTCAGTTCCAATGTGAGTATGTGAATCATGGATGAAATGCTCTAAAACGTTGATGTAGCCTCTTACTGCAGATGGGGTCGCCGGCGGATCTATTCACTATTAGCTGAAAATACTATACTACATCATAACAACATTGCTATGACATTACCAAGAGCCTTAAGTAACAGATTGAGACATAGCCATTACAATTTTAGTCACAGTAAGGTTGTAACAAAGACTCTGCGCTAAGGAGTTAATTGGTGCCAGGATGGGGTGCAAATATGCAAAGCCGTCCCCATCTCTATTTAATATAGCATAACTATGCTTTTGCGTGGTAATAACAAAACAAAAAACTGCCTTAAGAATTGGTTGCGTCGATCAGCATAAATTTGACAGTAAGCTCGGACTTCTCTGTCAAGACTCTTGGCGTGTGTACAAAGCACTTTTGACATGTTGAAGTGAGTTGGAGTGAGCTTTTGTACACCTTTTTAGTTGGGACTGATCACATTGGATATTACCCCGCTGAGGTCATTCAGATGGAAGAAACGTCCTGCACACTGTGCACTAGCAACTTACTATGGTTCAGATGGAACCTTACATTTAAGTTGTTGAATTGAGTGACACAGATTCTTGTCATTTGTTTGCTTCCACTTCCACCTACACTGCAATTCTTGGTGAACTAAAGAGAGTTGATTACTTAAGTTAGTCCTCTGAGCTCAGATGCAGACAAGATTAAAACCAAGTCTAGTCGGTCTGTTCTGTTTCAAGGACATGGTTGGTACTTTAAGTAAGTACAAAGTCATGTAATGGACTGAAGATTGTTTTAGAACCTGTTAAGACACTACCCCTGTTATACATTGGCTGTTACCAGAACGGCAATGACCAAGGCGTAATGTATTACTAAAGGCCCTGTGCACTGTCATAGTGGTGTAGTACTATGGTAGTTAAGATTTTTCAGTGTCTATTACAACGTCCCAGTGCACCCAGAAGTGCTCAATCTGGTGTAATTGCAACACTAGTACATGATCTGACAGTTTTTTGCTTTATACGCCTGTGGTAATGTAAAAGCCATTTCTGATTTATTTATTGGAATATCTTTACACCCCCTCCCTCTTAATTAGAACTCACTACATATGAGGGGGTTTATTCTGTGGTTTTTACTTGCATTTTCTCACTTCATCATTCACTGGACATGGGAACACTGCAGCCCACACATACAGTAGCCTCGATGTGTCTGTCAGCTTGGTTGGCCTTTAACGCTTCACCCTTCTCAGACCCCCCACCCCATCCCCAAACATGGCATTTGAATCAGTGTGGCCTCCCACAATGTAACACCACATGAGCCGCCAGTCTGCATCTGTGGCTAGGATAGCACACCTTTGTATTTGGTGTTGCTGTTCGGTGTGGTATTTGTCATGGATTTCTCACATTTGGAAACAACGTTTTTTCTTACAACATGCTATTACAGTTAAACAAATAAAGTAATTACACCAAGCAAAGGTGTCTATTCTAAAGAGAGACACAGACACTGATCAACTTCCTGCAATTGTGTGATGTGTCATGTACTACTTTTGACTCCCTCATACTATACCTCCATGTTGCCATTGGAGACTAGTGGCACATCCCATCCCCACCGCACACAACACACCAATACACCATCACCAGTCCTCCACGCCACCCCAGTCCTCCATCCCCACCCCATCCCATACCAGTCCTCCACGCCCATCCCACACCAGTCCTCCATTCCCACCCCACCCCATCCCATACCAGTCCTCCACGCCCATCTCATCCTCATAGTCCTCCATCCCCCAGTTCTCCAGTTCACCAGTCCTTCTTTCCCAATCTTCCATCCCCACACCAGTCCTCCATCCACAGTCCTCCATATCCAGTTCCTTACCCCCACACCAGTCCTCCATCCACAGTCCTCCATCCTCAGTCATCCCAGTCCTCCATCCACAGTCGTCCACCCCACAGTCCTCATGCATATGCCGGAATTCATGTAAACAAGACAAAAGAATGTATAGACGGTTTCATGGAACGTTTGCTTGTTGCTTGGTGACATGATATGGCCCGAAGTAAACTTCCGGTCTACTAATGTTTTGGTAGGCTGCAATCTGTCGACACTGCCAATATGATAACAAACGGTTTTAATATTGGTGAAAACAAATGCTTTTTATTTTTTTTTGTTCTGCGGTAGGGTGCAACTTCACTTCTGGTACCAATCCGCTGACAAACGTGACGCGGATAATTAATGTGTAGGCCTACATGATGCCCAGTCTGCATATCTTACCAAAGCAGACCTAGGGTTGCCACATTTCGTGGTTTAAAAAAAAAAAAAAAAACGGGACACATTGTCGTGCGAGCGTGAACCATTTATGATATGTGTTTATTGCAATGAGCTAATATGAATTTGTGCACTATTTTTTTTTAAACGGGGACGTTATTTCACTTTCCTGGACAGAACATAACAAACCTAGCCTACAGTAGGCTAGAAACCTTGGGGTGTGGCGACATTACGAGACTGTTTCCATTTTGTAAGTTTTCGTGAAAATAGCCAACTTTGTAAGCGCTTGAAGATAGCATTCATACTTTGCAGTATTTTCTCTTTCGAGCGCGAACCAGGATGTTACAGGTACTGTCGTGCATTCGTGCCTGTGTGAGGCTGCCTTTTCATTCAATCTGAAAGGACCACCTGTGTATCAGTGGCAGCGACAGATAAACAGACAGACAGACGAAACCTCTTTTCCACCAAATACCAGAGTAGGCTATTTTACCTAAAATCAGGTAACCATGTGGTCACGGACATTCAATATTTGCTTAAAAAACACCCTGTACACGAGTGACGAGTCACAACCAGCTAATGACAACATGTGAGTTCAAGCCAGCAACTTGACTCAAAGCATACACAGCACAACAAAAAACAAAACCCTGTTCAACCATGCAGACGTCCCTGACTACTGTATTAAACTTGCCTTACCTTAAAACTTTTCTTGACCCCGGCACATCTCGTAATTTTGTCGATATAATCCACATTTTGACGTAGCAGCCAAGCCAGTGCTAATCAGTCAGTCGTATCCTGTGTTAGCATTGCTATTAACCTCGACATCAAGGACGTCTGCTGAATTGTCCAAAATAAATACAATCCGTCCGTTTATCCTTTTCTTCAGCAGATGACAGTTTGGGTATTTCGTCGTCCTTGTCCCAAGAAGTTTAGTAGTACAGCTACTGTTCAGAACTTGAAGGAATCGTTGCGACTACATTTACTAAATTAACCTGTAACCGTGTAGGCAGATCCAAGCCCAACTAAGTCCCTAATTCCTACAACAAACACAAACTGTAATTCTTATTCTACATAATTTTATGCTGCCGTATTTTTAGGCACACCATCACCCGACCAATGTTGCCAAAGTGCCATCACTGCTTTCCTTTACATTGAGGCTATGTGAGGCTACATTAATATGATTAATACGATCGTGAAGTTTTTACATCTAGGCTACCCCAAAAATGGACGCGTAGTGCCCCCCTATGGGTGATTGCTGTCATAAAAATGGAAAACAACATTTATTTTTCATTTTCTGTGCCACTCTCAAATGAAATACCGCGCTTGTGTAGCTTGATCCGATGCAGTGTATTGTTTGCGGAAGTGTACCGGAAATTAAGTTAGGGCCATAGAATGTTCATGCCTTGTTTTTGTTTTGACTGTAAACGTTCCATGAAACCGTCTATAGAATGTAAACACGGCCAGAGTAGCAAGAGGGAGTGTGGCCTGCCCAGAGGAAGCTAAAGGAGCACTGGGGCTAACTGGAGAATATGTGTAGCATTAAACATTTTACTGAGAAGCATATTGTATACATGTATGGTTCGATATTAGTAGGGGAGATCATACGCAGATGCAAAGGAGGGTGCACTGCCCTGTGCCACGACATTGTACTGTAGGTATGTGTTTGTGCGTGATCTGTGTGGGAATATGTGGCATTTGATGTATGCATGTGTAATCCTGTTTTTTGAATTGTGATGTGTGTGTGTGCTAGATTGATCGTAGCTCTGAGATGAGGGCTAGTGCTTGTGCCTATTTGAGTGGGCCAATGTTGCTGTTACATAGATGCACAGCAGTGATGAGGGGCTGGCGTGTCGCCTATGGTAGAATAGCAGAAAGTGTATTGAGGGGTGTGTGTGTGTATGTGTATGTATCGTGTGTGTGTGTGTGTGTGTGGGGGGGGGGGTCTGGGAAAGAGTTCTCGTAGAGGGGAAGCTGGCCATTTTCGAGGCTTTCCTTCATCTCTTTGGTGTCCTCAGAGAGGCCTTGGCTAATTCCACAAGAGCCAAAGGGATCGCCGCACAAAGCTCTGGTTTGTTCGCCGAGACCCGGCAGCGGGCTCGCTTGGGCCGAGGGCCCGACTGGCTCTCTCTTAGTTACTTACTTTTAACTCTCTTCACCCGGAGAGCATTGACCGTACTGGTTCCCCCAAATACCCTTGTGGCTATGCCACAGACCACTCATGGACCAAGCCTGGGCCTGGACCTTGCAGAAATCCATGCAGCTTCTCTATGAGTGTTGTAAATATTTTTAGGGGCATTCTTGCCTTCATTTCGATAGGACAGTATGAGAGGCGACAGGAAGTGAGTGGGAGAGTGGTATGGGGGGAGGATCGGCAAATGACCCGAGCCAGAATCAAACCTGGGTTGTCAGCGTAGTAACCCAGTGCCAGTGCTCTGCCGTTGGGCCACAGCAGGGCCGATTTTTTTTAGATGTTTCCATCATTGCAGTAAGGTTGTTGCAGTGCTGATGTTGATCTGTTGCATCGAACCTTAGAATTGCCATTTCAGGAGGTCATTTGTACCAATAGTGGCCAAGGCAGGGGACATTCGGAGTGGTTTAAGTAGCATTGGATGATGTTCCAGACATTTTTAGTCTTTTATGGATTAATTTGTTTGCTTGTTTGTTTGTTTGTTTGTTTACACCCCCGGGAGATCAATCAGCCATCTTTCTCAGCAGCTCACTCCACATGCTGTGTAAACAAATCTGTTTATGGATGAGTGTTCGACAGTCATCGATTAGTCGGTCTGCGTGTGTACATTTTTCTGATCAAATGGACATTATAGTGTTATAAGCATTATTGTATAAGTATTATTATTGTATGTATTCTTGTATTGTATTAAGTGTGAATATAATGTGCATAATGTATATGCTCCTTCACTAATTCCCTGTGTGTCTCTGTCTGTGTCTGTGTCTGTGTGTGTGCACGCATGTGTGCATGTGTCTCTGATTCTCAGGAGGTGGCGGGAACAGAAAGGGCAAGAGCAAGAAGTGGAAACAGATGCTTCAGTTCCCCCACATCAGCCTGTGTGAAGAGCTACGCCAGACTACAGGTATGTACAGAGCACATACACTACATAGATGTAGATAGCTATAGCTATACTACACATCTACCCTTGTCAGCCTGGAAACTATAGGTACATGTGTTTGAACCTGCAGAATAGGGAGGCAAATGATCGATTCATTCATTAATTGTCGTTAAGGGCCATGAAAGAGTGTGATTTACACCAAACATTCTGAATCAACAAAATGTATGTATGTAGAAGTGTGTGTGTGTGTGTGTTTGTGTGTGTATGTGTGTGTGTGTGTGTCTGTAGAGTCTGTAGACTACACTCATGTACCTGTGACAACCTGCTGACTAAAGTTACGCAAGTATCCGCGTCAACATGCAGCTCACGCATATGTAGCTGCCTACTTGTGTCATCATGCAGACAGTGGGGGTTCCCTTGCAGACTATAGGTATTTACCCATCTGAACCTGCAAATTCCCGGTATGCATACTGTGTACATGTGTCAACCAGTTTACAGGTGTGTACATGTGTGTCAACCTATTATTAGATGAGGACTCTTACAGGTATCCTTCAGGACACATACTGTATACAGTTTACAGGTGTTTGCTCATTCAGAGAGTAGCCTCATAATGGTGGAATGGTTTCATAGTCAGTGGAAAGACTTTATTACCGTAGTACTACACTACTACACAGAGCCTTCACTTATACATTACAATTTGTCCCTTGCCATTATGGTAAAACTACATTTGTAGCTCGGGCCATGTCTTACAAATTTGAGATAACAAATGTGCCGGGTTGGATTAACAAATAATGAGATGTGTTCTTGTGTGAACCTGCTCATGTGTTTCCATCAAGTTAGGCACAGATTGAGCTCAAGATAAGACATCTATTGTAGGCCTACAGTAGTCTATAGTAGGGCACACAGCAGTGCAGTCAACGTGTAATGATAAACAACACAGTGTGTTTTAATTTAATTAAAGCTTTGCTTTCTCTGATTTCCCTGGAGAGCCCCTTAGCATTTTTTTTAATTGTTCAGTTTGATTGAAGGACTATTATGGACAAAATGATAATATTGATATGGGTTGCTGCTCTAGTGCTGGGTGTAGTCTGGGTATGCTAACTATAATTGATCTCTGGGATCCCTGATCCCATTCCCTGGTTGTTGGTTTGACTGTGACAAGCTTCACACATGATGGTTTGTTAGTCGCCACTGTATTTGCAATTTGAGGTGGGTATTGGCAAGGGCTTCACGATTCGATGCGCAGCATGCGTTGCAATACATGCATTATTGCGATACATTGCGATATCTACTTCAGTGAATGTGTAAGAAAGCAACAGCATTCAGAAGTCAATGTATCTGGTACAACAGAAATTTTGCCTTCTCTCTACTGAACAAAATGAACCAATGGCACATTTCAAACACAATGCTTTTTACTTTTTTATTATATCTATATACATAATCTATTTGGTTTCATGAATCATGCAGTATAATATGAAAATAAGTATTTCGATACATTGTCGTGAATCGATGCAGTATATCGTGTAAAATAAGCATTGCGATACATTGTCATGACTCATGACGTTTTTTTGCACACCCCTATTTGCACGTAATGGGAAATCTGAGTCTGCATGTCTAGTCTGACCGTAATCAAATGCAGCTGACAGAGTGGAGAGAGAGAGACTGAGACTGTTGTCGGAAGCTGATTTGATCAATTCAAAACGCTGCCTCTTTCAAGATCTTAAGAAGTGCTGTTACATCAGTGTAGTGATCACTGATGGGTTGATGTCTTGTGTTGTAAGTTGTTCTAAGCCCACACTTTGATAGTCCCTATGGCAGATTCATTAATATATAACAGAGAATATTTGCTGAGATACTTTGCATGACCATTTGTGTGGAGTGCATTGATTCAATATCTTTGTTCAATTTTTATTCATTTTTTTTTTCTAACATCTAAATCTAGAAACAGCATGTACCACAAGTTTCACATGTGTGATGTGATTGTTGTTTTAGTGGCCTAGGTTACCTGTAGAGAAGCCAAAAATGTGTATTTGTATATTAGTGTGTACAGGCCCGTGTACAGGGGGCCCCTTTAAGATGACTTTGCCCTGGGCCCAGCAAAAGCTGTCAGCGGCCCTGAGTGTGTATACCACTTGGATAGGATCAGAAGTTTGCTTATATATAGACAAGTTTTTCTCAATGGGGCGATAGGGAGATCTAGGTGGTGTTGAGTTGGATAAAGTTGAGAGGTGGGGTGTTCAGTTGCTTATGCTGAGGTCAAGGGGATGTTTGTTCAAAAAAAGATTGAGAACCACTGGTCTAGACCAGTGATTCCCAACCTTTTGTGTCTCATGTACCCTCCAAACCATTTCATTGTACCATGAGTACCCCCTAACTCATATTTTACATTGCTTTTTCTATTTCAGTGTAACTTTGCTCCATGCATTTGTTCAAATTAAATTTTCCCAAGTACCCCCTGCAGTATGCTCGCGTACCCCTAGTGGTACACGTACCCCTGGTTGGGAAACACTGGTCTAGACTAACAACATTGAAGAAGATCAGACGTTTCGTTTTGTGTGTGCAGTCATCCTGACATGGCTGTAGCGATTATGGAGCTGAAATATGCGATACACGATAACATGACTGCATACTGCGATATCGATATTACTTGCGGTATTTAATAATATATACATATATTTTCCCCTCTCTACTTGCCATTCTACACTTTATCTTGTATAAACAACAAGAACAATGTTTTATTGCCAACATTATTTTTCATTAGGAAAAAACATGGCTAATATACAGCATAAACTTAAAATGTCCACATTTTTAATGCATTTTTTAACCTTCTCACCAAATTTCCTGTTATTAAAAATTAAAAACTGTTTGCGATACGTGCACAACTTTTGTGACACATGTATCGCAAGCCGTGATATCGCGATATCGCTACATTTTCAATATATCTTGCAGCCCTACTGAAACGCCACAGAAACTGGTCTGGAGAAAGGTTTCACGCACATCACCGGAAGTTATGCAGCATGGGCTGTTTTAACCTCAAGTTGTGAAACTGCTTGGCTGACAATCAGAGAGAAGTGTTATAAAGCGAAGCATTTCTCGCTGTTATGACGTCCATCCAGAGATACGTAAATTCACAAGCGCTGTTGATTCATGAGTTGACGTGGGAGTTTCGTAGTTTTGTAGCCCTTTTATGTACTAGATGGGACCACTGGCAAACCAATCCAGTCCAATCCAAAAAAAAATTAACTACATCAAAATATTGCTATGACAGTACAGAGGGTATTATGGTCTTTCCTGTTTTGGTGACAGTAAGGTTATAACAGAAGCTCTCCATGACAGGGGTCAATATGTGAATGCCACACACTTGTGACTTGGAGCAAGTCACTTTGTTTGAAAAATGAAAAAACACAGGAAACTAACGGACAGACAGAACTGCCACTCCCCTTAACCACTGAACTCCACCACAGACAGACAGACAGACAGACAAAGAGAGAGAGAGAGAGTTTGGTTTCATCTCAAACTTATATCCGGTTACGGCACTCGGTAGGATCATTGAATATTTCATTTATTTTTAGCTCATGGATTTTTGTTGAGAAGATATCTATCTTTTTGGCTACTCACTTCTTGTAGAACTGTTATCACTTTTGGGCAGTCTCCACTTGGAAAACACAAGTTCATTTTCTTCCTTTTGAACTTTTAGTACACTCTTCTATTAGATGACAACACACAAACTCGCATACATTCTCTCTTTTATTTCTCTTTCTCTTTCTCTGCATTCTTTCACTCTCACTCTCACTCTCACTCCTGCTCGCTCTCTCTCTCTCTCTCCCTCTCTCTCGCTCTCTCTTTCTCTCTCGTTCACTCTTACTCTCTCTCTCTGTCTCTCACGCGCATGCACACACACGCGCACACACACACGCTAACACAAACATTTACAAAGGGCCCTTCCAATTTTCTGCTGATTTACGAAATCTTGCTGCCAGGGCCAAGTTGCATCAACTGAAGTACGTGAGCTGTATGATAGGGCGTTGCTTTAGTGTGTGTGTGTGTGTGTGTGTGTGTGTGTGTGTGTGTGTGTGTGTGTGTGTGTGTGTGTGCGTGTGCGCATTTGACGTGTGTGCACACATGCGTGTGTGGGCATTTGTGTGTTTGTGTGTTTGTCAAGTCACTCTGTGCCTTTGCAGCTGTGTGTTGCTCAACTACAGCTTCACCCACCCAAACTCAAACACACACACACACACACACACACACACACACACACACACACACACACACACACACACACACACACACACACACACACACACACACACACACACACACACACAGTATGGCCGCCAGCACTGTGTAATGGTGACATCCCAGTGACAGTGACAGTGGGCGAAGAGTCTGCACAGGCACTTCTTGTGGCCCAGATGCAGACAGCTAGCTGGCGGTCTGGCTAGCTAGCTTGCCTGACGAAGGTAAGGAGTGGAGTGTAACCGCAGAGATACACCAGCGGCGATCTGAGCGAGTCGAGCGACGGAAGTAATTGACTTTGTATTGAGTCGAGAGACAAAATCGATTCTGGAGACTAGAGCGATTTGCGCGACGAGCGCGACAATTTGAAGTTGAAATCTTTTCAACTTTCTATGACGCGGTTCGGCGACAAGCCGCGACAGCCAATGACTGTATAGAGGTCAGTGACCACAGCCAATGGGAATGCTTGAATGCTTTCCCTTCTGCCTGTACGGACATACTCTAGTCTCCTCAGTCTCTCGTATCGCTTGCTGCTACACTCTGTCGCTTGAGTCGCGTCGCCGCTGGTGTATCTCTGCGGTAAGAGGGCACCAACACCACCACCCCTGCCACCACCTCTGTGCCTAACTCTCAATGCAGTGCAATGCAAAACAACACAATGCAATGCAACACACACTATCTGGGTCGGATTAAAATGGGCATAGGGCCCCTAGGCTACAGGGTGCTGTAGGCCCCTGCGGAATGCAAGTTACATGGCGTCATAATTCTGAGCGCGGAAAGAGGAATAATATGTCTGCCAACTGTGGAGAGGAGTACAAACAACATTTAAACCCGATTATTTTTTCAAGACGGCCCTTTGAGGCCAATCGGGGGCCCCCTGGAAGGTGTGTTAATCCGGTTAAGCCTGTGCGTTAATCCGGCCCTGCACACTGTTGGGTGAGCATTCATAGCTAGTCTGGGGTGCATTTCTCGAAACCGTAGTTGCTAACTACATTAGCTACTTTGTTGTTTCCCATTGGCAACTACCCAAGTTGCTAACTGACTAACAACTACTCTTTTGAGAAATGTACCACTGGTTTTACCATCTCCTAGTACTAATTTCATTCGTACAGTATTCGTACACACGTAATTAGTGCAAAGGGACAAAGGTAGATTCAGGGTAAGATGTGACCTCATGGTTAGGGAGTGGGCCTTGTGATCGGAAGGTTTCAGGTTCGAATCCCACACTACTACCAGTGGTCCGTTGCTCCACGGACTATAACCACTACCCTGTGCCTAAGTAACTATACTATAAGTAGATTTGACTAAGTTAAGATAAGTGTAAGAGAGTGGGCACACTGGCTTCAAGCTCCAAAAAAATCTGTTTACCTATGGATGGTGTGTGCCCAGTGTGTGAACCACTCTCTCACGCTGCCTACTGCAGTTGCCTGGTACTGGGATTGCTGCTTTTGTGGATGTGCCCACCCTAAATTTTAAGGGCCTTAGCTGAGCTAAGTGTAATGTTATATAATATAATGCGACCTTGCACAGCACTTCAGCACAACAGCAGTATGAGCCTACACTGTAAAACCTGGCAAGCCAGTTAAACGTAAAAAAGTAAGTTGCTCTGCTGCCCTAAGTTTGTAAGTTAACTCAGCTCGAGACTTAACTCAAGTCGCTGCTTTCTCAAGTTGAGTTAACTTAGAAACTTAAGGCAGTGTTTTACAGTGTATCGGTGCTGAGCTGAGCTGAAATGAGGTGAGCCGTGCACCACCGCCACAAGTGCACCAGAAAGGAAATGGTGGCCGGGGCCCAGAAGAGGAAGTTGCAAACACTTGCTGTTGCCGCGGCACCGTTAGCTGACTGTTGCTCACTAAGGTTACTCCAGCTCAAGGGATCAAACAGACGCACAGACAGACAGACTTGGGGTGTGTTCCGAAACTCAACCCGGTCGTCTGAAAAAAGAATACTGCATAATGGTTAGGGGAAAAAAACACTCCAATGCAAAAAGAGCATTCCATTGTTGACAAACGAATGAGAGCTCGGAATTTATGAACGGCTTCAAAGTCAGAGCTCTGATTGTTGTGTGTTCAGAGTACACAGACTGGCAGTTCACGAATGCACCCTTAACAGAGAGGCAGATATTGGTTGGCTGCCCTGAGGTGATAGAAAGCACATCTTTTATTATTGAACAGTTATACAAAAAAACTTTGAATGTCAAGGCCACTAGGTGCAAGATAAGGCGCAAGTGTTACAAAGTGTTAGGTTCAACATTACAGGAGAGAGAGAGAGAGAGAGAGAGAGAGAGAGAGAGAGAGAGAGAGAGAGAGAGAGAGAGAGAGAGAGAGAGAGAGAGAGAGAGAGAGAGAGGGAAATTGAATGGTGCACAGCAACATCACAGCAAAGAGAACAAGGGAGAATGCACCATGTAAGGAGGCCTAATTGAATTGGACAGGTAGTACAGACAAATGAAGACTAATACAATAGTATGAATGACCAAGAAAGGCCAATATGTAGTGCATCTGCCAGCCACTGCCAGGAAAGCTGGTGATGGGAACTGTAAAAGGGCACTGTAGAGTGTGTGGCAGAGATGGGTATCTCTGTGTGCCATATTATAGCACACCACATGTCTATAGACTATATTTTTAGAAGCCCTGAACGCTAGAATAGGCCTGATGCATGTAATACTTACTGCACTGTATATGCACTGTATACTTGCAAATGCACTAGTTAATATGCCGATATGGTGCATGTTGGTGATTTTAAAAGCTGAGGGGCATGTGTGCAGGCATCATAATGAGTATGAGTATGTACATTGCAGACTGTGTTTACGTGTCTGTGTTTGCGTAATGGGCATGACCATGTTGGTGTAATGTGTTGCGTGTGTATCCATCAATGTGGATGTGAGTTTATATAGTGTGTGTGGACAGACAAAGCTAGGTGGGGGAGTGAAGGAAAAATAAGCATAAAAGTTGAGGTCTGCGTGTGCGTGTGTGTGTGCGTGTGCCTGTTTGTGCAGGCAGTCTGTGTGTGTGTTTGTGGAATCTAGACTGTGTGTGTGTGTGTGTGTGTGTGTGTGTGCGCGTGCGCGTGCGTGCGTGCGTGCGTGCGTGCGTGCGTGCGTGCGTGCGTGCGTGCGTGCGTGTGTGTGTGTGTGTGTGTGTGTGTGTGTGTGTGTGTGTGTGGTGCAGCGATGTGTTCATCCAGCTGATGTCCACCATGGGGAGAACAGAGAAGGGGCAGAAGAAGAAGAACAAAAAAAACGGCTGACATGTCGCAAAATATGATGCAACAACACTTCCTCTCTCCCTACCTCCCCCCCCCCCTCTCTCTCTCACACACACCACACACGCACACGTAGACAAACACCATCCCTCCTCTTATGCTTGTTTTTGCCACCTCTCTTTCTGTCTCTTTCTTTATTTTTTTCTTTATTCTTTCCTTCCTTCTTTCTTTCTCACTTTCGTTTGTTCTTTCTTTCCTTCTTTCTTTCTTGGTTTTGAGTTGTCTCATAATGCTATAATGCTATTCTCAGTATCTCGCTTATAGTTTTGTAGTCCTTCCCTGTTTTTTTTAGCTTCTTCTGAAGTCATCGATTTTGGATCCTTTCACAATGGCTCAAACTTAATAAATGTGTTAAGTTTCCTAATTCTCTCTCTCTCTCTCTCTCTCTCTCTCTCTCTCTCTCTCTCTCTCTCTCTCTCTCTCTCTCATCCTCTCTGTCTCTCTTGCATTCCACACTTGTGCCCTCTCTATCTCTCCTCAGAGGCCCTTGTGGACCTCACAATAACCGTTTTGTTCTTTAGTTTTAGTTGTTGTTTGTTGTTTGGCCCTACTCCTCTCTTCATGTGCTGTCGTTGGTGTCTTGTCTGTGTCATCCTCTCTTCATTGTCTGTGGTGATGAAGATGAATATGCTGAGAGGGCTTGACAACACCATCATATGACCTCTGATTGTTTGTGTCTTGCCACCGTGTTTGGCTTCATACCAATGACCAATGACCAGGAGGGCCTGTGTGTTGAAACGGTCGGTCCATGAATCCACGAGAACAAAGGGAAGCCCGGTGTTCTATCGACATGGATTGCTTCGTCGTGATGAGCTACCAACATACATAACTCAAACCTAAACATTCCATATGTAGCTAAGAGAGGTTAAAAAAATGTGAATGCCTTTCGTTCCATGTCACCTAAAGTCTTTACAGCAGCCAAAGCAACATCATTCCCCAAACCTGTTTGGGCCATTGTCCTGTTGAGATGGACTGCTTTATTGAGATGAGCTACCAATAGGCTTTTAACATAGCCCCAAACGCTAACCCTAGGGATGCTAGGGGTGCTAGATATCCCAAATCCTGAACCTATCTCCTAAGGGAGCCACAGTAGCCTGGCCGCGCCAAAAACCCCTACAGCAAAGCTGTGCCCGGGAGCAAATTCATTTTGCGGCCACTAGGGGCGTCTAGATTTCTAGGCTAGAGCCACAGTATAGGCAAGGCAAGGCAAGTTTATTTATATAGCGCATTTCATACACAGGTGCAACTCAATGTGCTTCACAAAGTTAAATGTAAATGAAAGGAAACAGGGAAGAAAGAAGGAAATGAACAGTATAGTCCTTTGTTATGTGATGTTGTTGGTGTCTTGTCACAGTGTAATCCTCTCTTCATTGTCTGAAGCTATTGGTGCCATTGGTGCTGGAGATGAAGATTAATATGCTGGGAGGCCTTGAAAATTCACAACACCATCATATGATCAAGGAAAAGGTTTACTGAGCACTCTTGTTCTCCAACTTTGTGGACTCCAAACTGTAGGTGCTCTTGAAGTAAGAAGATTAAAGTCCTTTCATTTAGAGCGTGGTGGCACTAGGGCCGACTTCAGGCAACTTCACAGGTCGACAAGGATTGTCCTTATTATTGATTTTTTTTTGTGACTCACTGCCATGTTTGGCCTCATACCGATGGCATACCAGGACAGGAGGGTCCTTCTATCTTCACTTGCAGCCTTCGTGGTCATGCTTGTTAGATCGCAGGGTGCTGGTATGCAATGCACTTAGTTGTAGATTAAGGGTGCAGGGTGCGTTTTAAAGAGGAATTCCAGCCATTTCACAAACATATTATATCTGTTGGAGGCCAATGAAAGTTGACCAAAGGGAAAACCGCAAGAATTGCGTGAAGTTAACCAATTGCATTGATTTCTATGAAAGTGGGCGATACTGGGCAAGTGTTAACCCTTTTCTGAAGCCCACAATGTGTATCAAAATGCTTCTGAGTGAATTGGGTTGCTGTGTGGGCACATACACCGCATTTCACATTATTACGCAAATGACATTTTTTGCCGTTTTCCTAAATAATCAATAGAAATGACAGTCGTCATAATTTTCAAGTAATCGGCCATTAGAGTACAATTCAAAAGTTTTTGAATGAACCTTCCAATGATAACGGTATTTTTTTAAATAACAAAAAACTTAAAATGCCCAAAATGCTCTGTTCCAAATTATTACGCAAAACAGTTTTGTAGTGTTGTAATACAATTTTTTTTCCCATTTACATCAAAACAGTTGGCATTTGGTACCTTCTAAATTACATTTCGATGTTCAAAACTTGGTCATAAGCTGTAACTGGAATGCTGCGTTTAACATTGAAGTCAATGGCAGGGCATTGCATGGGAGTTATGGAAGCCTAGATATCCTTGATGCTTTGCTCTCAGCTGTTTTTGTTTGTTTGGTCTGGTGACCCACACTTCACTCTTCAATATACCCGTAGATTTCCATGCCACGTGTAGGTGCTTTGGAGGTGATGACATTCTAACTCACCAGACATAGCATCCCATTCATTTTCAATGGGGTTTTATGTCTGGTGCGTTAGAATGTCATCACCTCAAAAGCACCTAAACGTGGCATGGAAATCTACGGGTATATTGACTTCAATGTTAATCGCAGCATTCCAGTTACTAAGACAAAGAGCTTATCACCAAGTATTGAACATTGAAATGTAATTTAGAAGGTACCAAATTCCAACTGTTTTGAGGTAAATGGGAAAAAAAGAAAGAAATTTGGATTACAAAACTATTTTGCGTAATAATGTGGAACAGAGCATTTAAAGTTTTTTATTATTTAAAAAAATACCGTTATCATTGGAAGGTTCATTCAAAAACTTTTAAATTGTACTCTAATGGCTGATGACTTGAAAATTATGACGACTGTCATTTGTATTGATTATTTGGGGAAACAGCGAAAAATGTCATTTGCATAATAATGTGGAATGCGGTGTATACAACGAACTCCAATGGATAATTTTAGCATTAACTGGCATAGATATGATGTATTTGCCGCTTTTAGAACCAGCGCACTACCTGTCATCTTCCAGGTTCCACAGAAGTCCGCACAAACTGATCAGCAAAGTCATACAAACCAGTGATCCAAAATGTTCTTTTTGCCCACTAAAAACGACCCTCTCGAACCAAACTGGACGCTGACATGTTTGTTATTGTAGCTATCACAACACTCAGAGACCGCTATGTAATGAGCTTGGCGGCATTTTTCTAAATAAGAGCTTTGGTTGGTCGCTCTCCCTGATCGAAAGTTAAAGGTTGAATCTTTTGCTGTGTTCGTTGCCCCTGATGTGTGCTTTCCAGGCGGGACACTGCAGTATTTTAACTGTTTCAACAGCTGCTGTTTGTTCCTACCATTACTGTCATAGGTTTGAGCCTTTATCAAGGTGGACCACTTTGTTTTGACAACTCTGCTTATTAGGTTAACGGTCTTTGCCTATTTTCATGATATCAATTGTCATTCATTCATTCATTCATTCATTCATTCATTCATTCATTCATTCATTCATTCATTCATCTATACAGTACATTATCACACGTACAGTACAGTCTGTTCCTGTCTGGTGGGATGGGCACTGTAGCATCAGGGGCTGGCCTGTGCAATGTAAATCACATTACATTAACGTCACATTACATTGCACTTAGCAGACGCTGGTATCCAGTGGAGGATACTGAACACTGAATGGTGCTGTCAGGGAGGCGGATGTCTGGCGTGGCGGATAAACATGTCTATTGGTAAAGAGAAAGGTGGGGGAGCGCTGCCTTGGGTCTCAAAACAATTGTGCAATGCAGGTGCTCTTCAAGCGAAATAGGGCAGCCGTGGCCTAGTGGTTAGGGAGGTGGACTTAAGATCAGAGGGTTGCAGGTTCAAATCCCACCCTTACCTCTCCCTACACCTCCATCCATGGCTGAAGTGCCCTTGGGCATCTAACCTCACACTTCTCCAGGGACTGTTACCAATACCCTGTGGCTAAATAACTGTAAGTCGCTAATAATAAAATAGAGCATCTCGAACATTAAAATAAAGGAGGGTACTTAGTAGTAGCCTTTATTTGTCCCAGTATGGGCTTTTGTTTTGTAGTGGTGATACGCCCCACCACACACACACACACACACACACACACACACACACACACACACACACACACACACACACACACACACACACACACACACACACACACACACAACATTTAGCAGACATAAAGAACATTCAAAAACACATTAAAAATGTGGAGGGGTTAAGATAAATGAGTAATCCAAAAGAAAGATGTACAGAGTAAAGCTTAAAATAGCTAAACACACAACGCATGGCTATCTATGCTTCCTAGTGGAATTTAACAGCTGAACAGCAGAGGGTATGCATTACTGTAATTCTTATCTCTATTTGTCCTAGCTAATGGGAATTTAAGACGGGAACCAGAAGGTAAAAACTGGAATTCCTTATGCAGGGGATGGGAGTCATTTTCTAAAATACATTCAGCCTTCCTAATGACCTGTTCCTCGTACAGTGCAGCCATGCTTTTCTGTTGCACACCAGTGGTATTGCTACAAACCTTAATAATAGGGCAGTCATGGGTGAGCAGGGCAGTCATGGGTGAGCGGTTAGGGCGTCAGACTTGCATCCCAGAGGTTGCCGGTTCGACTCCCGACCCGCCAGGTTGGTGGGGGGAGTAATCAACCAGTGCTCTCCCCCATCCTCCTCCATGACTGAGGTACCCTGAGCATGGTACTGTCCCACCGCACTGCTCCCCATGGGGCGCCACTGAGGGCTGCCCCCTTGCACGGGTGAGGCATAAATGCAATTTCGTTGTGTGCAGTGTGCAGTGTTCACTTGTGTGCTGTGGAGTGCTGTGTCACAATGACAATGGGAGTTGGAGTTTCCCAATGGGCTTTCACTTCACTTTTCATAATCTTAGATATGGCATTCTTTCTCTTAACATTAAGGAAGGCATACCAACAGATCGCAGATAATGTAAGAATTGATTCTATAAAAGATCTATAAAACAAAGTCCTTAGGGTCTTGTCCACGTGGAACCTTGCCAGCTTCCTAAGGCAGTATAGTCGCTGCTGCCCTTTTTTGCACAGCGTATCAATGTTGCTATGAAAAGTTAGTTTATCATTGATGATGGACCCCAAGTATTTGTACTGGTGTACTATTTCTATGTTGCTTCCATTTATCCTGGTAGGGGTAGGCACCTCTGCTGTTAAGTGCCACACAAACCAACACATTTCGTCTTTTTCAAGGTGTAAAACTGTATGTTGATGTTTGTGTTCAGTTGTAGAGTTGTTAGTAGGTGCTTTTAATCCAACAGCTGAGTTTATTGTTTGAAGCAGAGGCTATAAATGCAAAAAGTATGCAAGAGGTGCACATGGGTTACTTAGACGATCTTTGAATGGGTAGGCCGGAAGACAATCACCAAACACCATGTTTACATCTGCTCTATTGAGTCTGGTTTGTAAGAGAGACGAGACATTTTTTTGTTTAGCTTTGTGATCAAGGGAAAATGGAACTGAGCAATGTGCTATTTAAAAAGTCAAGTAGAATAGTCATACATGTCCTGGCAAGAAGAAACGTCAGCATACCTGAGACCTTTCTTGGTGCTTGCTACTAATTACATGTTGTGAGTTAGTTTACTAGCATGTAATAGTATGTTATTAGACGGCACGTTAATGCAGCATTCATTCATTGTCATAACCATGCCTATTACCAGCATTCGGTCATGATTTATTCATGTGTTTATTATGCTGTATATAGTAATTATGAGTGGAAATGGAAGGAAGTTGTTATGAGAAACCTGGAAGTATCCTCTGTGTGCCCTATTCTCTCTCCTCAGTGGCTTATACAGTAGGGCTGACTGTATGGCTATGAGCAGCACTGAATGAGAACTTCATCTTTAAACCCGGCTGTTGAACTATATTGTTTGTTCACACGTACACACGCATGCACACACACACACACACACACACACACACACACACACACACACACACACACACACACACACACACACACACACACACACACACACACACACACACACACATTCACAGGGGACTGGGCGGGAGTGACTCAATCTTTGAGGCATTTTTATTTGGAGGTGCACATACTTGAATACACGCATACACACGCATGGCTACACACACACACACACACACACACACACACACACACACACACACACACACACACACACACACACACACACACACACACACACACACACACACACACAATGTGCTTATACAGGCAAAGCCTTCAAGTGTCATGGCAGGCGGGACAGGCTATTGCTCTCAGTCAAGGATTGAATTCTTAAAGAAAAAAGAAAAAAAGAAACCTCGCATCAACTCCCAAATTTCAAACTCACATTTCATCCAACCACTTATTTCCAAACCTAATGTAACCAACTACTCTGCCTAAAACCTTGCTTGGTGTCATAACAAGAGTTATGCTTGCTTCCTGTTGCTGTCAATGGAAGGGAGTGTTGGCAATGTCTCTCTTCCTCTCACAGTTGGACGTGTACTCAGCGGAGTTGCTCAATGATGCCCCATACCCATTCGTGTACACTTAGGAGGTGGACCTCCGCAGGAAACTTCGAATCTAGATATCAGGGGTGATTTCTCAACCACTTTCCTGCTTCTTACATGCAGGGCACATTAAGTAAGTGGAATAAGATCTTTATGCAGCATTTAGAAAAGGGTTTCTGAATGATATATTTCAAGGAAGTTGTTCATTAATTTAGGCCTAGTGCCTCAGCACTTAACAGACAACACATCTGTCTCTGTCCTGAATGTTTTTGGCATACGTTGGACTACTACCTTCTAGAGGTGTAAACAATAATTGATATGTATCGATGCATTGATCCTACGGGCGACAATCAAATCGAATCGTATCGTGGGGCATTCTTAAGTATTCAAAATAATCGAATCTCTGGCCCCTGCCCAATGCCCTAGCCCCATGACATAACAGAAAAGGAAAAGTAATTGGAAAAAAATCTAATCGAATTATATCGTGGGGCAATCTTAAGTATCAAAAATAATCAAGTCGTATCAATATCAATATCAATATCAAATGTCAATCCTACTGTTTACCTGTAACTCCTAGCCCTAATCCTTCACTTGTTTTTGAGTAAGTCACTTCAAGGACACAGCTTTTTGTCTCAGGCCTAGAACTCTGCTCTACATCATAGCGACTGATGTTGCGACTCAATACCCTCACTGTCTTGCTTGAACTACCTTTAACTGGCCCCAGTGTTCCAATGAATCAATTACAACTAGATTTTACATTTAAGCGAGGTGGGCTGAGCTCAGGGCATTTTTTAGCAGGACAGTTCTAGGAAGCAGTTCTGTGTCTTAGGGCCTAGAGCCCTGTGCTGCTCTGATTGGCTGAGCTGAAGAGCAGAGAGGGTGCACGAGGTGTAGAACGCCTCCCCCTTCACCGTTAACGCACCTTCATCTTGAGTTGCCGTGACGACCCCCTGTGGCTCTTTGGAGGCACCATCAACATGCCAGTCGAGGGGCCCCTTAGCGAGGTGGCGCTTTTTTACGGCCCAGTATGATTTAAGAGCCCATGAGAAAAAGGAAGGCCCGGAGTTCTATCGACATGGACTACTTTGTCGAGATGAGCTACTAACATACTTAACTCAAACCTAAGCATTCCATATATACAGCTAGGAGAGGAAAATAAAAATGGCGAATGCCTTTCGGCCCGTTTCACCTAAAGCCTTTACAGCAACCAAAGCAACATCATTCCCCAAACCTGTCTGAGCCGTTGTTCTGTGAAGATGGACTGCTTCATCGAGATAAGCTACAATTAGGCTGTTTACATAGCCAAACCCATACCCTAAACCTAACTAGGTTGCTACTGTATATACTCCGTTTTAATGGCTTGGTAGAGCTCAACTCGACGGGTAGCGTAGTCCATATCGACACGACACTGGAGACAATGTGCATTTGTCGCCGGGGTCACCTCGGAACAGCAGTCATGCCCAAAACCTCGTTAGACACTCACAGTGGCGCCTGGCTCCGTTTGCTTGTTCTCCCTCGGTAGCTTGGTCTGGCGATGCAGCACTAGGGCTCGTGGGTTAAATGCGACTTTTTTACGATGGGGAGGTTCGGGGCAGCGTGAGGGTTTGCTGCTGGCATATGAATTTTTGCAACAACGACTCCTTTTTATTATTTCAAGGTAGAGAGTGTGTCTTTGTGTGTGTGTACTGTATGTGTGATACTTCTCGCCTTGGCGTACTGTCCTCATACCCCCTCTAACCACACACACACTTTTTTTACACACACACACACACACAAACACACACACAAACACACACACACACACACACACACACAAACACACACACAAACACACACACACAGTTGTTCAGTTCTCGCCTTCGGAAGCCTAAAGGTGCGTGACAGTGGTAGACAGGCCTCGTTGGTGATATGCAGCCGTGGTCTCAGGGACTGTGTGTGTATGTGTGAGTGTGTGTGTGTGTGTGTGTGTGTGTGTGTAAGTTGTTGAAGACCCCTTTATGGACTGTGTGTGTGTGTGTGTGTGTGTGTGTGTGTGTGTGTGTGTGTGTGTTTGCATGTGTGTATGTGTGTGTGTGTGTCTGCATGTGTGTGTGTGTGTGTGTGTGTGTGTGTGTGTGTTTGCATGTGTGTGTGTGTATGTGTGTGTGTGTGTGTGTGTGTGTGTGTGTGTGTGTGTCTGCATGCGTGTGTGTGTGTGTGTGTGTGTGTGTGTGTGTGTGTGTGTGTGTGTGTGTGTGTGTTTGTGTATGTGGTTGGAGGGGTCTCGTGTACTGTGTGTGTGTGTGTGTGTGTGTGTGTGTGTGTGTGTGTGTGTGTGTGTGTGTGTGTGTGTGTGTGTGCGTGCAGGGGTCTCGGGCACTGTCCAGTTGGGTTGCGGGGCCTGTTCGTGCGATGCTGCTGCTGCTGCTGCTGCTGCTGCTGCTATTTCCAGTAACAAAACAAGGCCGGCTCCCCCCAAGGATATGTGCTCCGCGAGCCGCCATAAAGTAAACATGGAAAGCCAAGCAGGCTCCCAGTTTGTTTCTCTCCGTTCCCATGCTTTAAGTTTTTTTTAATAGGACAGTGTGAGAGTTGGACAGGAAGCGAATTTGGATAGAGACGGGGAGGGGTCGGCAAAGGAATCGAACCCGGGTCAGCCGCATGGCAGGCGAGTGCCCCACCGGTTGGCCACGGCAGGGCCCATTGTGTCCTTTCTAAATGAGAGATGCTGCCCTTAAGACTCAAGTCATCAGGATGTTATGACATTTTATTGGGATGGTGTGAATTGAATCTTGTGAGTTGGGATGCTACCCAAACTTAATTTAATAAAGGTACTCTACTCCAGTGTTTCTCAACAGGGGTGCCGGGGCACCCTCAGGGGTGCCGCGGAAACGTGGCTGATTAATAAATTATGTAATATAATACATATTCGTCTAAATTGATAAGTTAATGCTAGTCAGTGGAATCTTTCATCTGCCATTTATGCACAATAAAGTAAATATAGGTCGCCCCAGTCAGCTGCAACTTCGAACCGTCGTGTGACGTCTCCAAATGTGTTACTTTTCTAAGCTTTTGTGGTATCGGATGCGATGCCACATTACTGCTTGTTGGTTTGGGGTGCCTTGAAATTTTTCATGAATTGAAAGGGTGCCTCGCCTGAAAAAAGGTTGAGAAACACTGCTCTACTCTTATTCAGGCAGAATGCTTAAGGAAACAGTTTCCTGACTACATTAGGCAGTGTTTACCCGATTAGCCCTTTATCAGATGGGAACTCTGAAGTAAGATTAAGGTCGGTTCATAACCTTTTTGAACAAGCACACACATGCACATTTGTTAGTGTGCACACACATGCATGCATACACATGCATGCACACACACACACACACACACACACACACACACACACACACACACACACACACACACACACACACACACACACACACACACACACAAACACACACGCGCACACACACACACACACAAACACACACCCTAACTTGGATGCACGCACATATGCATTCACAAATGTGCACACAAACAAAATGGTTTTAAACTTTAAACTAGAAAACTTTAGAGTCCACAGAGTGATCCTACTGTACTGTCCTTGAGATGCTGCTAATGTAGAATTGGTGTACTGATCACATTACATTACATTACATTAGCATTTAGCAGATGCCTTTGGTCAAAGCGACTTACAAGGAGAAATTTAAACAAGAACAGGTTAAGGCACAGTGCACAGTTGCAACACTGATAGCATTGTCCTACACAGAGTAAAGAAGAAGACGTAGTAAAGAATAAGATGCATTAAAAAGTGGCAGAAAGTAAACAAAGACATCAAGGTGCAGTGTGCAGTTGCAACACTGACAGCATTGTCCAACACAAGGTAACAGAAGAAACATTAAATAATAAGAAGGTAGCAAGGCATATTGGATAATAAGCAAGACATCTAGGCGCAGTGTACAGGTCACGTTCAGTAACCACAGCTAGAATTCAATCAAGACATCAAAGTGTAAATGGCACAAAAGAGCATTTAAAAGGCACAGACACACAGCATCTAAGGTTATTTCCACCAATACATTTGCCCCCTATAGGCAATATTATAGTGTCAATGGTCTCACCTTAAAGTTATGAATAGCCTTTTGTGTGCGTGTGCGTGTGTGTGTGTGTGTGTGTGCCCCAGACTGAGCCCTTGAGACATGTTGTATTTATAGACCTAATGTTTACAGCCTAGAACTATAGTTCAGTTCACAGCAATGCCGATAAGGCCCCCTTTCAGGATCCCAGCTACTCACTCCTGTTAAAGACACATTACTCATGTATGTGCCAGACATGGATATTTCAGAACAATGAGGTGTGTGTGTGTGTGTGTGTCTGTCTCTCTGTCTGTCTGTGTGTGTGTGTGTGTGTGTGTGTGTGTGTGTGTGTGTGTGTGTCTGTCTGTCTGTCTCTCTGTCTGTCTGTGTGTGTGTGTGCCTGTCTGTCTGTCTGCCTGTCTGTCTGTGTCTTTGTGTTTGTGGGGAAGGGACAAAGTAAGTTGAAAAAAGTAATACCTAAAGTGTTGGGTATTATCATTAAGATGCAAGAGATAATTAGCTAGTTAGCTGGACATTGGTGTTCTTTGGAACTTTGAGTGACTGAAGGAAAATTGAGGGGTTTCTAATTTACAAGTATACCAATATGGGAAGTTTATTTATTTATTTATTTATTTATTTATTTTAAAGGCCAACTTCCGATAAAAAACTGTTTTACTTGCTCCTTTTGAAAATCAGACGATCACCCCAAGTTAAATTCACATGCAAGGCTTCATAGTGGTGCCTCACCTCGGCTGACTGTGTTTCCCAATTGACATAAACAATGCAGAGCCACAAGCAAATCACGAAAGCTTGTCTGTGTTGCGTCACATCGAAAGAGGGCGTTGAACACACAGCTTTATGTCGACCCATTTTTCTAAAAATTGTTGAGTAATTTTTTTCTGCTTGTTTTCAAAACAAGCAACGCCTGGTGGCCAGAAACCTAGCTTAGCCTAGCTATCAGCTGGAGTCTACTCTCAGATACACACAGAGCACAGGGTCAGTTTAAATACAGCCTCCCCACTCTAGTCGACCCATGCCTGCAGTTCGCCTAGGGGTCGCTGTCGAGAGAGCACAGCCCTGAATGGAGCCTGCACGCAGAGCCGTATATAAAGACAGTCTGGTCAACTTGAATCATGGACGCCATTTTCGCTCTCCACGGCGAAGATTCTACAGTGTAACCCTATGGTTAGCATACCGTCAAAATAGCTGGATTTAAAATACAAATAAGGCTTCATAGACCATCAAACTTGGGTTGTAGTATTATCAAGATCCCAAAATATGAAAACAAACGTTAACAAGTTCGTTCGTATAGAAGGGGTTTGCTTAAAAGACTGTTTTGTCAGCATAGTTTTGATGTGCTCAGCAGTGCATTCAAGCGTTACTTCCGTGTTGTTGTTGCCTAGGTAGGGCCAACGTCAAAGTAGATATTTAAGTAATGTACAGAAATAATATTCACAACAATGGTCAAGTTCATGTTGTGTCGAGATTTAGTAGTTTAAAAATAACGATGTGCTCAGCCGTGCATAAACGCGATTGCAGACAGTAGAACTGTAGGATGAGTCTGGATGCTCGTAGGATGAGTCTGGATATTCATAGTATGAGACTGGACGTGAGTTTAAATCGCAGGGGGAAAGGACCTTATTACCGCGACAAAAATAATAACTTGGTGGGCAAAGTTATGTTTTCACAGTATAGCATACTTACAGGTGGCAATTAAGATTTGACAAGCTAATTTCAAGTTATGACAGAAACCTAACTTCATTCGTTTTCAAAGTGCGGACAGGAGTTTTTGAGAGCATGCCATCATCATGACTATTTCTTTCAAAAGTAATTGTTAACAAAAGTCGAAGGGGGAAAAAATACATTTACCTCACACAACACGGAGAAATCTCCTGCTTTCCGGTTCTGACCTTTATTTTCCATAAAGGGGAGTTTATATCTGTGTATGTCCCAAATCCTCCGTTTCTGTCACGAGTTAAACAATGCTGTTTTTTTCTCCTGACCCTGCCCTGCGCTAGAGCCATATGCACAACAGTTTGTCATAATAATAATGTAATAATATTATAGTGAAGCGTTATTTTTTATATCTGGTAATGCTCATTAATGGGAGCGTGGGGAACGAAAATGGCGTCCATAAAACATGTGTCCAGCCCAGAACCAATCAAAATAGTGGGATAACTCGAACATTCGAACCCATAGTTGGCCATACTCTCTTTATATACGGCTCTGCCTGCACGCCTCCGTTGGCGCCCCTATAGTGCAGTACCACCCGGGGAAGTGGCGAATTGATAACCTTTAGAATCTTTCTGCAGAGCACAAGGAGGGAGCCAATCAGAGACGGTTATCCATGAGAAACCCGGAAAACCCTCTCGCTTGTCCACAAGCCACATTGCTAGCTTGCAAAAACGGCTTGAAGCAAAGCAACCAGATCGTTTTTTTTTTTTAAACAGGACCAACGCGTAACGCATTCAATAACAATGGGGAACACAGCAGTATTAATGAAATAACGATGAGAGGACATCTTCAAATGTCATTATAAGTATTTCATGTCATTGTATCCTCCTGATTAAGGGGATGTCAGCATCGGACGCATGTGACTGAGGGATGTTTGTTCTCTCATTTAATAGTCCCATCTCCACTCCGCTCTCAAACACACACACACACACACACACACACACACACACACACACACACACACACACACACACACACACACACACACACACACACACACACACACACACACACACACTAACATGCCATGATGAAACTCACACACACACAAATACATACGTTCTCTCTTTCTTTCTCTCTCTCTCTCTCTCTCTCTCTCTCTCTCTCTCTCTCTCTCTCTCTCTCTCTCTCTCTCTCTCTCTCTCTCTCCATCTTTCTCTTAGGCCTTGCCCTTACTGATGCTTATGAGATCTCTGCTCTCTCTCTCTCTCGCTCCCTCTTGCAAGTAGGCACACTCACACGAGCTCTCTCTTTCGCCCTCTTACACACACACACACACACACACACACACACACACACACACACACACACACACACACACACACACACACACACACACACACACACACACACACACACACACACACACACACACACCGCTAGTGGGCCAGTGTTGTCACACCTGCAGGCAGGCCACAACAGCGCAGCGCAGCTCTGCTGTATGTGTGAGTCGTGAGGCGGGCGTGCTGCTTGGTTGGCATCTGTGCTGCGCTATGCTGTGCGTCATTGGGGAAGAGGTATTTTAATCTAATACCCCGGGGGGATTTCACACATTTTAAGACGTTGGCTCTCTCTCTCTACGCTCCAATTAAAGATCTTCGCTGTGCCATCAGGAAAGCACTAAGGTAGCAGAGGACATGCCTGTAGAAATGTTCTATTTGGTACGGGTGGAATTATTTAGAGGGAAATGCCTATTCAAATACAGTGCAATAAGTGGCGTAAAGTCTTGTTAAAGCCCACTCTGTGTTACCAGGGTAGCACTAGTAAGTTAGCAAACTAGTTTGCCTATATCGGGGTGGGGAACCTTTTTTGTTCAAAGGGTCAATTCAAATTCATCCGAGGGCCGTAAAAGTCCTCCGAGGGCCGTACTATGAACACAAACCAGGATTGACTTTGGGCCTATATTGAAGGCAGCCACCTTTTAAACAAACACCACCTTCTCTAGGTTACCTGAATATAACTTCATTGTATTGCAAATGCATTTTCTAAGATTCCTTTACAAAATATGTCATATTTCATGTGAAACTGAATAACATGTGAAGCTGAATAAAACTGTATCGGGCCACGAACGGCCCACGAGACATAGGTTCCCAATCCCCACCCCTGTTTTATATGAATAGAGGTTTGCGCATATTGTTCATATGTCAGTCATGGGTGAGCGGTTAGGGCGTCAGACTTGCATCGCAGAGGTTGCCGGTTCGACTCCCGACCCGCCAGGTTGGTGGGGGGAGTAATCAACCAGTGCTCTCCCCCATCCTCCTCCATGACTGAGGTACCCTGAGCATGGTACCGTCCCACCGCACTGCTCCCCATGGGGCGCCACTGAGGGCTGCCCCCTTGCACGGGTGAGGCATAAATGCAATTTCGTTGTGTGCAGTGTGCAGTGTTCACTTGTGTGCTGTGGAGTGCTGTGTCACAATGACAATGGGAAAAAGTATATGGGTATAATTCCACATCAGATGGTGCCAGGTTTGTAGCCTGGACGAGTTTCTCTAATTTGATGTTCGTTTTGGTTGCATACCTGAACGTTGTTGAGGCAGAGAGAGGTGACTGGGGGCCAGTGCTAGGTTGACCCCACCCCACCTCACCTCACCTCACCTCCCCTCACTCTGAGGCTGAGTAGAGTGGAGTGGAGTGGTGGAGCCAAGTGGTCCTGGCTGCACTAATGTAGCAGAACAGAGCAGAGCAGAGCAGGGCTGGACTGGCCATCTGGCATAGCAGGCATTTCCTGCTGGGCCCCGCACCCTTGTGGGCCCCTATTTTCAGATTATTTTTGTTTGACATTTCTGAAAGTAGGGGCCCACGAGGGTGTGGGGGTCCCACCGGTGAGTCAGTTCTGCGTCACTAATTATGAGGGGCCCCTTTAAGCCAAACGTGCCTGGGCCCTATTTCTACCCCAGGCCAGCCCTGGAGCAGAGCAACTGAGCGAGCTGGCGAGTGAGCGGGCGCTCAACCGAGCAAGTGAGCTAGCGAGCTGCCCATGATGATGCCCAAATGAGGAACGAGGAAGAACAAAGAGGTTCAAAGAGAAACCCCACCATCACGAGTCACTGAGTGCACTCGTCGCAGTGTGTGTGTGCGTGTGTGTGTGTGCGTGTGTGTGTGTGTGTGTGCGCGCGCGTGCGTGTGTGTGCACGCATGTGTGTGTGTGCACCGTGAGTGTGTCCTCCGTGTGTGTGTGTGTGCACCATGAGTGTGTGTGTACACTTTTTTCTTGTACTCTTTCTCTCTCTTGCTCTGTGTTCTGCGTCTCTCTCTCCCTCTCTCCTCTGCTACTCTGTCATGCATGTGTATGTGAGTGTATCTGTCTATTTGAGAAAGCGATAGAGAGGAGGGGAGACAGAGATACAGAGAGAGAGAGGGAGGACGGGAGGGGGCACCATGTGAGAGAGGAAAAACACAAACATAAACAAAACCATGGGGATGATCCGACGCATGGTGATTGGTGTGAACCAGTGCAACACTTCACTTGACTCCTTTCCAGGCAGTCCTAGTACTTACCAGGGCTGCTCAGTAGTGTTCGAGTTGTAAAAGGAAAGCATGGTTAGATATTGATTTTGAGGGGGTTGGGGGGTTTCTCCCCCGAGAACATTTTGAAAATGTAGTTGTCAAAAGTACAATTCTTAACACAATATGTGAAGAAGGGAGGCCTGTTTTAGAGGGGGGTGATTTTTGACCATTTTCATTGAGCGGGATGCTTTTAGACCATTTTCATTGTTGGGGGGATGGCATCCTCCCTCATCCCCCTACAACTCGAGCCCTGCTACTCAGCATACTGCAGGCTAATTGAATGTAGTGTCCAGTGACTCCTCGTAGTGTAGTGTGGTGTAGTACGTAATGCATAGTTAATGCACTTTTAAGTAATGCGGCTCCTCTCATGTGTCATCTCAGGCGGATGTTCTGACTGGGCGAGACCCGTTTGACCTGATCAGCGTTTGTTAAGCAGGTGTCTCGCGGCCAGCCTGGCATTTGACTTTGGCTGTGTGTGTGTGTGTGCGTGCGTGCGTGTGTGCGTGTGTGCCTGGCATTTGACTTTGCCTGTTTGTAAAGCCTCTACATGCAAAAGAGGGCGCCCTGCCCGTTTGTGCCAGTTTAGTGTGTGTGTGTGTGTGTGTGTGTGTGTGTGTGTGTGTGTGTGTGTGTGTGTGTGTGTGTGTGTGTGTGTGTGTGTGTGTGTGTGTGTGTGTGTGTGTGTGTGTGTGTGTGTGTGTGTGTGTGAATGAGACCATGTGTGTGTGTGGTGTAATGGCCTTTGTGTGTGTGTAAAAGAGAATGTGTTTTGTGTCAGTGTGTGTTTGTGAGTGTCTATGTGTGTGAGTATGTGGGACAGTGTGTGTGTGTGTTTGTGTGTAAGATAGAGAGTGTGTGTGTGTGTGTGTGTGTGTGTGCATGCTTGTGTGTGTGTGTGTGGGCCAGCGTGAGTGTGTGTGTGTGTGTGTGTGTGTGTGTGTGTGTGTGTGTGTGTGGCTGAAAGTTATGTTGGGAAAAGAAGAGTGCATGAAAAGGCCTTTTTCTTTCCTGCTTTGGCTTTTAATGAGGCGGCAAGGGCTGAGAGGAAGATGGACAGAGGGAGGGTTAGAGAGAAGAGAGAGAGATATAGGGAGGGGTAGAGAGAGAGAGAGAGAGAGAGAGAGAGAGGTGTAGAGAGAGGAGAGAGGGGGCAGAGTGAGAGAGTAAGAGGGCAGCAGAGAGAGGGAGAGAAAGTAGAGAGAGAGAAAGAGAGAGAGAGAAAGAGAGAAATATCAGAGCAGAGGGGGCAGAGGGAGAGAGAGAGAGAGGAGAGAGAAGAGGAGTGATGGCTAAAGAGATGAATTGAGGATTAGAATGGGAGTTAAGTTGGTGTGAGACAGCCTGGAAAAGATAGCAAACCCCACATAAGAGGGCGGCAATAACGAAGCCAGCAAGGAAAAACAGAGTGAGAGAGGGAGGTGGGGAGAAGAAGAAGAAGAGCAAGAGGGTAAATAAATACACAGGGAGTGACCGAAGGACGAGAATGAAGAAATAAACAAAGGCAGAAGCGGAGAGGGCGAGGTGAGTTGAGGTGAAGAGAAATAATGGAAGAAGAGAGAGAGAGACGGAGGGATCATGGAGATAAAAGGTCACGAGCAGAAGAAAGAGAGTGAGGGGGTAAATCGAGAGAGAGAGAGAGAGAGAGAGAGAGAGAGAGAGAGAGAGAGAGAGAGAGAGATGTGTGTGCTCAGCTCACGTCTCAGCTCACTGCTCTGGTAATGAGTCTTGCTTTCACTCCACTGGCACACACACACACACACACACACACACACACACACACACACACACACACACACACACACACACACACACACACACACACACACACACACACACACACACACACGCACACACAGTTTTTGGCTTTCAGGACTCTGCATCTCTCTCTCGCTCTCTTGCTCTCTCTCTCACATCATGAACAGGCTCAAAAAGATGCAGCATTGCATTTCTCTCTCTCTCTCTCTCTCTCTCTCTCTCTCTCACACACACACACACACACACACACACACACACACACACACACACACACACACACACACACACACACACACACACACACACTCTGCCCTCAGTATAATAAGCTGTGTCCAATGATGTAGTCGGTCTGCCTGTACACGTTTGACTTCACGGAATTCTCCTGATGTGACTTTGAGCTGGGACACAAGGAAGGGCTGACCTCACCGCACACACGCACGAATGCACGCACGCAGGCACACACGTATGCACGTATGCACGAACGCAGGCACACACGCATGCATGCACGCCCGCACGAACGCAGGCATGCACGCACCCACACACAGTACAAACACACACGCACATGCACACACACACACACACACACGCACGCACACACACATTTCTGACTGTGTGCCCATTGCCATGTGTAGTGGACATCACATGAGGAGTGCTTGAGCCTGTTGTCTAACGCTAATGAAAGTGTGTCTCTGTGTTGTGGTATGATGTACTTAGCTGTGTGAACCCAAGGAGGCAGTGTGCGCGTGTGTGTGTGTGTGTGTGTACAGCCTACGAGCATGAGGTGTAGAGCAACGCAGCCATCTTAATGACGTGATCAGTCCATCAGTATCATTGATGAAGCATCAGTGCCATTGATGAGCCTCTCCTCCGGCCATCGCACGCACGCAAGCAAGCACGCACGCACGCACGCAAGCACGCACGCACGCAAGCACACAGGCCACCTCCTCTATGACTCTTCTGTCTTGTCTCATTTCCTGCTTCTCGCATATTGAAGCAAGCAAACACTCAAGCACTCAAACAAACACTCAACCTAATTTGAAAAGGGAAGCTGAGGACAGCCGTCACTCCATCACTCCATTCTCTCCAATTATTTTCTTTCTTTCTTTTCTCTTTCTTTCTTTCTTTCTTTCTTTCTTTCTTTCTTTCTTTCTTTCTTTCTTTCTTTTTTCTTTATTTCAATTTGTCTCTCTCTTTTTGTCTCTTTTTTTTCATTAGATCCTTCTTTCATCTTTCTTTCTTTCTGTCTTTCTTTTTCTCTTTCTTTTACTTTTTCCTCCGTTTTCCATCTCTCTCTGTCCCTTTCTCTTTCAATCCACCCCCTCTTCATCCTCTCCAGTCCTCTTCCGCTCCCCAAGTCAATGGAGCCACTGTCATGCTGTGTGAATGAGGTGGTGAGCACCCCCCCCCTCCCCTCCCCTCCCCCCCAATATGATTATTATGCCGGCCCGGCTGAATGAAGTAGCCACTGTCATCCTGTGGATGAAATAGCGTACCCTCCCCAGCGCTAATACGATTATTGT
>NC_085863.1:25019377-25021877 GCF_034702125.1 Engraulis encrasicolus | reverse complement strand
TTCCCCATGGTGGCGCCTATGTATCTTTTTTGGCCATCTTCCCGTGGTGGCATGGGGCAGAGAGAGAGAGAGAGAGAGAGAGAGAGAGAGAGAGAGAGAGAGAGAGAGAGAGAGACAGAAAGGGAGAGAGAGTGAAAGGGAGAGAGAAATACAGTGATGAATAACCATTATTAACTCCCACACACACACACACACACACACACACACACACACACACACACACACACACACACACACACACACACACACACACACACACACACACACAGAGACGCACACACAGACGCACACACAGTCACCAGAAAAGCATGAGCATGATCTCTTTGTGTTAGTATATCAGTGGGTTTAGCCTGATGTCCTTGTGATGATCGGGATGGTGTCTGTTTTTGTTTTTTTTTATTGCTGGAGGCTGTACTGTATCTGACCAGCCAGTGAACCCCCGTACTGACCACCCAGTGAACCCACACATGCAGCACACATATGGCATGCACATGGCACGCATATGCACACAAGTGCGCACTCACACACACGCACGCACGCACGCACGCACGCACGCACGCACGCACGCACGCACACACACACACACACACACACACACACACACACACACACACACACACACACCCATGCAAATACGCATGCACACACACATGCACGCAAGCACACACTCTTATACTTCTCTGTGTTTATAGTCTTCTTTATGCCTTTATTTGATAGCACAGTGTGACATGGTGACAGGAAGCGAGTGGGAGAGAGAGATGGGGGGAGGATTGGGAATTGACCCCAAGCCGGAAAGTGCTTTCACTCAAATCCCATTTTAAGTGAAAGGATTTAAGCAATGTTAAGATGCTTTTACGGTATGGGCCATTGGTAAGATCCACGCGCGTGTATGTGTGCATGCGTGCGTGTACTGTGTATTCATCGGTGCGTGTGTTTACATGTGCAGGTACATATACCATATGTGTGTGTGTTTTGCCGATGTGTGCATGTCAGGTGCGTGCCACGGGGAAGATATACATGTGTGTGTCTTTGTGTGTTCGTGCTTGTGTGTTTGTTGGTGCGTGTATTTACACTTACAGGTACACAGGGCTCTAAATTAACTTTTTTATATCACTAGCTCAATCCTAGTAGCCAAACACACGCTTACTATTGGGTCATAGTGGCTAGTAAGTTCTCTTTTCTACCAGCCAACCTGAATTTTCACCTGCATTTGGCCGGCTGGCTGGTGTTAATTTAGAGCCTTGCAGGTACATATACCGTGTGTGTCTGTGTGTGTCTCTGTGTGTGTGTGTGTGTGTGTGTGTGTGTGTGTGTGTGTGTGTGTGTGTGTGTGTGTGTGTGTGTGTGTGTGTGTGTGTGTGTGTGTGTGTGTGTGTGTGTGTGTTTTGCAGGTGTGTGCGTGTCAGGTG
Organism: Engraulis encrasicolus; assembly: GCF_034702125.1. Taxonomy (NCBI): domain Eukaryota; kingdom Metazoa; phylum Chordata; class Actinopteri; order Clupeiformes; family Engraulidae; genus Engraulis; species Engraulis encrasicolus. Next base: position 25,020,468 of record NC_085863.1, on the reverse strand, counting down.
CGTGCCACGGGGAAGATGTACGCGTGTAAGAAGCTGGAGAAGAAGCGGATCAAGAAGAGGAAAGGGGAGTCCATGGCCCTCAACGAGAAGCAGATACTGGAGAAGGTCAACAGCAGATTTGTGGTGAGTGGAGTTAAAGACAACGGCAAAAATATACATGTGTACAGTACTTGCACACACGCGCACGCACGCACGCACGCACGCACGCACGCACGCACGCACGCACGCACGCACACACACACACACACACACACACACACACACACACACACACACACACACACACACACACACACAAACATGCACACATACACATAGCAGGCGCTGCCACACACACCACCCAAAACTCTGGGCCATTGCACATGTTACTCCACTGACAATCATGAAGGGAACAATCAGGTCGGGGTAATAAAAGCACCACTGCACCACAGAATGGTAGATGTATGGGAAGCACTGTGTTGCCACACTTTATGGCCAGTGCTTCCCGGGCAAATTGGTAACTTTGTAGGACCAAAACTGCCTCTCTGTATGAGAAAGCAATTCCTCCTCCAACCTCTGGGGCAGCCTAAGAGGAAAGCTACCTAGTGCTACTTTAAGGCAGTGGTTCTCAACCTTTTTTGAAAAAATGTCTGTTCAAGATGATAAAAGCAGCACAGTCCAGTAATAATGATAGCAATAATTTCCCGTGTGCTGTTATTGATTATGCTGTATGATTATTTCACAGCTTTCTAGAATGATGTGAGAGCTTCCATTCTCTTTGAATGGGCTTTCCCAACACCCCCAATTTGTGCCCCTTTCTTAGTTGTCTTGCTCCCAACGCACCCCCCCCCAAGGGCTCTCCAATGCCCCACTGATGGGCTGTAGACCCCCTTGTTGAGAAACACACACGACTTTAATAAGCCCTCCTGAAAGCACTGCTGCAGCTTCAGGCATCTCCCCCTGCGGCGTACTGTACCCCCCTCTGGGTTCTTATTTCCCTGGGGTAGATAACGCACCAGACTGACGGCAGTGGGGGCTATTTCAGGGTTGATTGTTTTGGTTGGACACTAGGGGCCCAGGAGTCACGTCCCAAGCATGCATGCTCTCACTAG
>NC_085863.1:25006877-25014377 GCF_034702125.1 Engraulis encrasicolus | reverse complement strand
AGATGTGGGTATGAGGGGGAAGAGAGAGATAGAGGTAGGGAGAGAGAGAGATAGAGGTATGGAGACTGACCACTACATGTGTGAGCAATATAGGGAGGGAAGTTAACTTGGCAAAATTTGAACCGCCAATGACAAATTCTGTAAATGGTGAAATAATTAAGCGGCCACATAATGGTAGATAATGTTTTTGTCTGTACCAGTCCTGTCCATATTTTTGCAGCATTTTTCCATCCTTGCTGTTCACACGTCATCAGACACAGTATGTTCAGCATATACAGAGATCTCCACTCCTTCTTGCCATACATATGGATACATTTTCTTTAGTGGATAGACACAAGACTTCAGGATGTGTGTGCGTGCGTGCGTGTGTGTACGTTTGTGCGTGTCCGTACGTGCACAGGCCTTGACATTGGCACAATAATTATTTCAACATAATTTCAAATATTTCAACATAATTTCATTGTCACTACCCAATTTAGCAGGTAGCTAAGTCTATGGTCTATCATATCATAGTAGCCTATATTCAGTTGTTTTCTCCTTGTATTTCAATTGTTTGTATTTAAGTTCAAGAAAAATCTCAGTTACTCAATTTCTATTTGTTTGATTTATTTCAATGTAGAAAGCCAAGCTTGCTTTAGCACCTCATCTTCTGAGGTTAGGAGTACAGCGTCCTGATAAAGAAACGAAAAACCATATCAAATTTGTGGCTAGTAGAATAGAGAGAGAGAGAGAGAGAGACAGAGAGACAGAGAGGGAGAAGGTGAAGGACCTTCCATTGCCTTATTTCCTCTCTCCGTTGGGACCTCTCAGTGTCTCATTACATATGCAGTATAAACCTCTCTCTCTCTCTCTGTTGCAGTGTCATGTCATGCCATGCAACAATGTGTACAAAACACCGTTTGCAATATACAAACGTAATATATCTGTTATTATCTCTCTGCCCTACCTCAAGACTTGCCCCAGAGTTCCGTGGAAAGCGCCGTTCCAGCATGCTGAAACATTCCACAGCATTTCGTTCCGCTGTGATGTCACAACCTCACCAGCCCTTCGCAGGCTAGCTCAGTCATTGACAACGTGCTGCAGTGTTGCCATTGACAGCGCGCTGTTATTCAGAAATAACAGACGTGAGAACATTGGGGAGACCCATTCAAGTGAACTGTGCATTCTACAGAATGACATCGAGCCATGTAATAAACATAATTAGTGAATGAGGATTGCTTGCCAATTCATTATTATGATCACTTTTCATAATGCATTCTCTGTTTTATATACAGTGTTATGTAGATTATTAGTGCACATTTAAAAATAGTGTCACAATGGGACATGGATGTACAGTATGTGCTGTATATTATATGAAATACTTTTCCAGATGACAGCTTCGTGCTCATTTCTCAAAAGGACTTAAAGCAATGCCCAACCGTCATGTTTATAAAGTATTTCTGGGGGACAATACATGCATTAGTGCAGTTGAATGGTATTTGCAAATACGTTTTAAATTCTTGACTTTTCTTCTTTTCTCTCTGATATTAGCATTTGAGGTAGTAGTGATTATTTGTGGTTCTAGTATTAGTGGTATTAGTGTTAATTCTTCTAACACCTACAGTCCATGGTAGGGAAAAACTAGTGATAGTTCATGTTACATTTGTGGTGGTTCAGACTGAACTACTATGAACATTAATCTATTTTTTACTGGTCCTGACCTACACTAGAGAGTCCATCATCAGAATTGTCTCTGTTTCTCAGTTTATGCAATATGATTATGCATTAATTAGTTTAGTGGCCTCTCTCCCCTTTCCAAACAGGATATAATTAATACCACTAATAATAACCCAAAATATCCCTGCCTGAAAACGCGAGGGGCTTTAGCCAAGACACACACGTCAATGCCAGAATCCCATGACCTCCAGAGAGGTCGTTCAAAAGGGAAAGCTAGGTCATCCTTGCAGGTCAAAGGTCACTGATATTATGCCACTTAACTTAAAGCAGACCTGACATGTTTTGATTTATGTGCACCAGAAAATGCACCATGCACAACAGATCGTGTTTTCATATCAATGTTTATTTAAAACTTGGTCTTGTGTTTTATTTTAAATTCGGTCTCTGTTTTGCTCAGTGATCTAAGGTTACATTAACACACAGATACTTGGTAAAGGTTTAAATACAGTTGGGCTGTTTAAATACAGTTGCCTCAATGATATTCATTTGCCATGTCTTATTGTTAATGTGTTTTGTTTTAGTGATGTACTAAGGGGTGAAAATAACTTTGCACAGAATGGCTTGTGCAAATAATGTGCACGAATATTTTCAAGCCAAGAACACTGTTAAAAAACAGTCCATGGAAATTGTTTTTAAAAAGTTTACCGCTAATTTAACTGGAATACAACAAATGTTTTTGGCCTTGCCCATTCTCAATGTTTCCGTCTTAACTTGTCAGTGAGTCTCTAAATTCTGTTTTTACATGTATTATTTCGGTGCAGTTTGCCTCTATTAAGGCTCTTATTTGCTGTGTTCACAGGGACCTGAAGCCAGAGAACATTTTACTGGATGACCATGGTGAGTAGTAGCAATGACACTCTCACTGCAGCTTATTGGACCCATTTGTGCTGGGTGTCAAAAATCAAAATCCTTGCTTATGCCGGATCAAGTATAGTAATAGGTTTAGGTTTACGGTACTTCGATTTAAACTGGAAATACCTCGACAAACATAATTATTATGTCATCACATCCTGTTAAAAGGTGCCAAAAGGAAAACTAATAATAGTTCATCTTTAGGTGTTTTAAACAAACACACGCACGTAGGCATGCACGCACGCACACACATACATACCGTTATATAATCTGGGGTGTCTACCTTCAACCTCTTCCTTTGCCAGTTGAATAAATGGCAGGTCAAGCATAACCTATGCAATTCCAATCAAACAACACAAACCCTCACTGACTTCTTCCACTGGGTACCCCCTACTCCCCCTGTAGTTCATCCATTTGACCAGAGAAGGGCAGCAGTGCACCAAAGCACATTCTCTGCAGTGCACAAGAACAACTCACTGTTAAGTTGAGCTGAGAATACACTATATTACTAACCTGCCTTGATTCACATATGAACTTAGCTGCTGGTGTATATTACTGAACTAACCTTAAAGATACAATGTGTAGGATTGTGGCCAGAGTAGGTATTGCAACTGTGCTGCTTATTGCAATCGTGCTGCCTATTCCCAAATTTGATCTTTTCATGAATGTTTCCTTGTATGACCAGTAGGTTTTGCGGCTAAAAATGTCTATTATTGGAAACTCAAAATGGTAGACAAGGAGAAGATCCACGTATTCATGTATGAAAAGTGTAATCTCTCTCTCTCTCTCTCTCTCTCTCTCTCTCTCTCTCTCTCTCTCTCTCTCTCTCTCTCTCTCTCTCTCTCTCTCTCTCTCTCTCTCTCTCCCCTCCCCTCTCCAGGCCACATCCGGATATCAGACCTGGGGTTGGCTGTGCACATCCCCGAGGGACAGACCATCAAGGGCAGAGTAGGCACCGTAGGCTACATGGGTAAGAAACCTATTGTGTGTGTGTGTGTGTGTGTGTGTGTGTGTGTGTGTGTGTGTGTGTGTGTGTGTGTGTGTGTGTGTGTGTGTGTGTGTGTGTGTGTGTCCTTGTATGCACATGGGTAAAATAACTTCTGATGTCCTTTGCATGTGTGTCTGCAACATTAACGTTAAACATTATCTAGTGGTCGACTGGGCTCTGAGCTACCTCCTTTACCAAATTAAATCTGTCATTTGTGTGTGTACCGTATGTGTGTGTGTGTGTGCATGCATGCATGTCTGCATGTGCATGTGTGCATGCACGTGTGTGTACATGCGCATGTGTGTGTGTGTGTGTGTGTCTAGCTCCGGAGGTGGTAAGAATGAGAGATGAGAGAGAGGTATATTGTACGTTCAGCCCTGACTGGTGGCAGACTGGTGGGCTCTGGGCTGCCTGCTGTACAAGATGATAGAGGGCCAGTCATTCATATGTGTGTGTGTGTGTGTGTATGTGTCTGTCTGTCTGTCTGTCGGTCTGTCTCTTGCTCTGGACGAGATGATCGAGGGCCAGCCATTCATATGTGTGTGTGTGTGTGTCTGTCTGTCTGTCTGTCTGTCTGTCTCTTTCTCTGGATGAGATGATCGAGGGCCAGTCATTCATATACGTGTGTGTGTGTGTGTGTGTGTGTGTGTGTGTGTGCGTCTCCCTAGCTCCGGAGGTGGTTAAGAATGAGAGGTACACGTTCAGCCCAGACTGGTGGGCTCTGGGCTGCCTGCTGTACGAGATGATCGAGGGCCAGTCGCCGTTCCAGCAGCGAAAGAAGAAGATCAAGCGAGAGGAGGTGGAGCGGCTGGTGCGGGAGGTGGAGGAGGAGTACTCTGCCAAGTTCTCAGAGGACGCCAAGTCACTCTGCAAGATGGTGAGTTAAGTCAAGTCGTTAGCTTGGCTAGGAGTACTCGGCAAGTTCTCAGAGGACGCCATGTCACTCTGCAAGATGGTGAGTAAGACCGGCTCCACACTGAGGTGTCGCGGAAAGTAAGCGAGACGAACGCGGTCTTTCTGCTTAGCTTCGGCCGGTTTGTTCTACTCTGCCTTTCACACCGACAGCGTCCGCGTGCGCGGGCAGTCCTATTCAAAACCCCCCCAGAGCCAAAGCTAGCGCGCTACTTTGCCATTCATTTGAATGGGACACAGCCGGTCGCCGGCGTGAAAAATACGCATGAGTTCTATTTTCCAAATGCAGCGCGGACCAGAGCGGAGCCAGCTCCCGCGTCGCTGGGCTCTATGAAGGCAACTATGCCTCCCGCCTCCCTCCTCCTTCTCCTCCCTCCACAGACCCCTGTCATTGGCATGTTTGCAATCACTATTGGTGGTGGGAGACAAACAGTTTCACTTTTCAGCTTCGGACCAGACAGGCCCTGGCAATTAATTTTATTTTTTTGCCTCTTTGATGAATCGTCGGCTTAACCTTTTAGCCCCCTTCTTTTGGGTGCCTGTGTTACCATGGTTAGCATGGCAGCGGTGGGATGTCATTAAACCTGGTTAGTGCCCATTGTCGCGCTGTAATGCATACTTTTGCCACCCAGGAAATTGGCGTGTAAGCGACCTTAAGTCAAGTCGTTAGCTTGGGTGGGAGTACTCGGCCAAGTTCTCAGAGGACGCCAAGTAACTTTGCAAGATCAAGATCAAGTCGTTAGTTTGGGTAGTTTGGTTTAGATCAGTGGGGTTAAGCACTAGAGGAGGAGTACTTGGCTAAGTTCTCAGAGGACGCCAAGTCCCTCCGTAAGATGGTGAGTAGCAGAGGAGTAGGGCCTGTAAAAATGAGAACAGTTGTCTGACTGGTTTGTTTGTTACACCACTGGCTGAGCCAGACAAGTCGTGCTTTTTGTGACTGGGTTATGAGTTGAAATACATATCTGGGTTATCTGAGCGTGTGTGTGTGTGTGTGTGTGTGTGTGTGTGTGTGTGTGTGTGTGTGTGTGTGTGTGTGTGTGTGTGTGTGTGTGTGTGTGTGTGTGTGTGTGTATGTTCATGCACTTGCGTGTGTCTGCGTGTTCGTGTGTGTGTCTACGTGTGTGTGTGTGTGTATGCTCATGCACTTGCGTGTGTCTGCGTGTTCGTGTGTGTGTCTGCGTGTGTGTGTGTGTGTGTGTGTGTGTGTATGCTCATGCACTTGCGTGTGTCTGCGTGTTCGTGTGTGTGTCTGCGTGTGTGTGTGTGTGTGTGTGTGTGTGTGTATGCTCATGCACTTGCGTGTGTCTGCGTGTTCGTGTGTGTGTCTGCGTGTGTGTGTGTGTGTATGCTCATGCACTTGCGTGTGTGTGTGTTCCTCTGTCCTCAGTTGCTGGCCAAAGACCCCAGCGAGCGTCTGGGCTCCGGGGGAGCCTCGGAGGTCAAAGGTCATGTGATATTCCGCTCCATCAACTTCAAGCGGCTGGAGGCCGGCATGCTGGAGGCACCCTTCAAACCCGATGTAAGCCACACACACACACACACACACACACACACACACACACACACACACACACACACACACACACACACACACACACACACCTCTCTCTTTATCTCTCTCTCTCTCTCTCCATCAAGCATCTCTCTCTCTCTTAAAAACCCTGATGTGAGACACACACATCTTCAATTTCGATACCTTCTACATTCTAAACCTCTCTTGATCTCGCGCCTTCTCTCTCCCTGTCTCACTCTCTCACTTTCTACAAGTGTGTGTGTGTGTGTGCATGTGTGTGCGTGTGCATGCAGGTGTGTGTTTGTTCGTGTGCCAGCCAGTTTGTGTGGATGCAGGAAGTTCTGTGGCCAGAAAAGGGTGTTGTCCTTGGCTGGCAACAGTAGCCAGTGATCTTCCTCTCCATCTCCAGTGTCCATTTACACACACGCACGCACGCACACACACACACACACACACACACACACACACACACACACACACACACACACACACACACGGAAGCATATGTGTCTTGCATTCTGAGCACTAAGAGGGCAGTGATCAATAGGCAGCACTCACAGAGACGCCAGAGAGGCATTATAGGCACTGCGTGATGATTTGCTAAACAGTTTACTGTTTAATTTTCAAGTCACTCAGTCTCTGTATAACAGCTCCTGTACAATGGGTGTCAAACATAAGGCCTGGGGGCCGGATGAGGCCCGCCAGATGGTTTTATCCGGCCTCAGACTTAAAGAAGAAAAAAACTAAGAATGTAAAAAAAGTAAATCTCTTCCTCACTAACTCACCCAAGGTTTCTGGAAATGTCTGAGATTTCAGGTTTTCAACACTTGAGAACGAATTTGCCTTTTTTTTTGCTCTGCATTTGCAGTCAATGTTCCTAATATAGCCGTTGACATCCACTTTCAGATGATTGACTAGAAATGCGATTCTGACATGAAAAAATGATCAATATTTCGCAATTACGTTACTGGTCCAGCCTACTTGAGACAAAGACAAATACAAGATGAGAAAGTCCGCTTTTAACACGATTTCTTTTGCTCCCACTTTAAAAACATTTTTACATGGTGTTTCAGGTCAATGGACCTTTTTTGTTATTGCTGTAGTTTCTTTGACAGTTTGTGTTTGAAGACCTGTGGGTTTTTTTCCGCGTTGGCCCATGTCATGCTTCTCATCAGGAAAGCTCCCTTGGTAGACTATCTTTATAGTGATGTAGTTTTGAGCCCAAAGAATCTGCATAGTCATAGCAGCCATGTTTAAATAGACATTGGGTCTGGTGATCATACTTACACAGTGCATATTACTAGAGCTGCTGACATGGGGGGACAAAGGGGGTTGTTGTCCCAGGACCAGTGAGAGAGGGGGCCCATAATTGGTTCCTCATTGCATTGTATGCATTGAGTTGGGGTGCCCTTTCAGATGACTTTGTCCTGGGCCTGGCCAAAGCTGTCAGCGGCCCTGCATATTACAATAAGGTTTGTTGGAGTTTTTGAAAGCATGACATTTGGAACAAATGGAACAA
>NC_085863.1:24979377-25004377 GCF_034702125.1 Engraulis encrasicolus | reverse complement strand
GTCATGTGATTTAATGTCATGTAATGTAATGTAATGTAATAGAGTGTAATGTACATCAATTTAATGTGATGTAATGTAATGTGATGTATGTCTCCCCCTGCAGGACTGCTGCGGTAACTGCAGTGACAGTGACGAGGAGCCTACGAGGCTGTGAGAGGTGCCGACTCCATCACTCCTCCTGCAGCGACCCTTCGACAAGCCCCTCTGGAAACATGCCCCCGCCCTCCTCAGCAGTGCCACTCCCAAAGCCTGCCCCAACCACACCCTAAAAACCTGCCCCAACCTTCCCCACCCTTAAGACCTGCCAACGGTACCCTACCCTGAGCCCTCATCCTACGGTGCCCACCGACCTCCTAAACTGGGGCGTCCCACTAGAGAGGATTCCATTTGTTTACAATATTTGCACATTTGTATTTTTCAGAAAGAAAAACTAAACCTAAAAAATCAACAAGAAAACAAAACAAAACAAAACACGAAATATTGGAATGTATATTTTCACTCTGGCCAAGCTGTCCCTGTTGTGTACGAATGGTACGGCCTACGTTTCGGCAACGACTAACCAATCAATGGGAGATGGAAGATCCCATGTGTTGTGCAGTGGGGAGGACTGCTGTCAGAGCGTACTGTACCTGGAGCACAGTGCTACCGGGAGTGGACAGGCGTACTCTTAGCAGGTACGATAAATACAACATGGCTTCACCTGATGGCAGACCAGACTCCGCCCCAGTTGCCATCCTACAATGACTGGCGTCCCCCTGGCGACGCCCCCCACCGGCACCCCGTCCACCGTTCTGACCCCATCCTCATGGTGGAACAAAAGAATTGCAAAATCTTTGCTTATAACTGCTGATGAAATCCACCAATACCTTGTTATTATTGCAATAATGTGATAATAGCGTGGAAATAGCATTTTCCTAGCGCTACTTGGACGATTTTCTCCAAGCCATTGTTGGGTGGAATTTCAAGATAGTGCAGCCCCCTTTCAGGTGCTGCCCCGGGCAATTCTCCGGTTGGTCCCCCCCTAGGACTGCCACTGCTCCACCCAATCAAGTGTGGCTGCACCTCTGGGGTCAACAACGCCCAGACAGGTGTATTCTAACCTGAGGCAGGGTCTTGCATTCACGTCCCGCCCCCTTCACCTCCTCAACTCCACCAACCTGCTCCCTCTGCACCGACCATACCCGATCTGGTTGTTGTCGCACTTGGGCGCCATCCATGGCGAGGTCATAGCCTGCACCAGACACCAGGGCTACATCTGAATGGCCTGCATCTGCAGCAAGAGCAGCGTTTTCGGGGGCCTGTGTCTGCACCAGAGCTGCATCTGATGAACGAGGGGCCTGCATCTGCAGCAGAGCTGCATCCTTTCTGCATCCATCCTGTCTCCATCCAGGGTCTGGTTTTGGATGCGAGCTCTTGCAGCGCTTCAGGGCCAGTGGTGTTTGGATCTCCAATACAGTTGAAGCAGGAGTTGACCTGTGGATGCCTGAGCAGAGCCTGGATGACAGCTGTGTTTGAGGGGCCAGTGTGTGTATGAGTGTGTGCGTGTGTACAGTTGAGGGCCCAGTGTGTGTGTGTGTTTTGATGGGGGGCAGTGAGTGTGTGTTTGGAGGGGGCCGATGCGTGTCTGGGTTTAAGGGGGGGGCAGTGTGCGTCTCTGTATTAGGGACCTGTGTTTGCCATTGGGGCTTGGTGGGAGCTTGCATTGTGTTTCTGCATCGTAAGGGGACCTGTGTGTGAGTTTTCAAGGAGTCGAGAGTTGTACCCTGTTAACTACTGAAACATATTGCACATTCTGTTCCAATGGGATGGGGGTAGGGGCTGGTCAACAGACGTGTGTCTGCTTGGAAATATTTTTTATATTTATATTTGTTCTTTTTATAAATAAATGTATATTACACAAACACATACACACATAAATGATTATGTAATTCCAGACAATCAAGACAATACCATGCGTGTGTAGTCATGACATAGAAGGTGCATGATGAAAATGAAATAAGACATTTCAGAGACAGTGTTGCTTATGTATATAGAATTAACTGTAGAGAGTTCATCCTAGCATTTCCACGTACCAGAGGCTCACAAATGTGGTTTTGTGCTCATAGTAAATGTGTCAGCGCGTGCGCGTGTGACTGTGTGTGTGCGTGCGTGCATGTCGTGTGCATGTGTGTGTGTGTGTGTGTGTGTGTGTCTGTGTCTGTGTGTCTGTGTGTCTGTGTGCGTGGCTGTATACGTACCTGTGGGTGTGGGTTTTGTTTTTGTGTGTGTGTGTGTGTGTGTGTGTGTGTGTTTGTGTGTGTATGTTTATAGGGCTATGTCCAAGATCCTTTAGTCAAACCAAATAGACTTGGTGTAAGTACATACAGTATAGGAGTGACAGGGTGCGCAGCCACTTGGACCACTCCACAGATCATGCTTGAGTTCTCTCTCTCTCTCTCTCTCTCTCTCTCTCTCTCTCTCTCTCTCTCTCTCTCTCTCTCTCTCTCTCTCTCTCTCTCTCTCTCCCTGGCCCACATCCTCATCTTCATCCACCTCCTTTTCGTTTCTCTCTCCTGTTTCCCTGTCTCTTCTCATCCATCCATCACCACCATACACACTCTCTCTCACACACACACACACACAGGCACCTGGATGATGTAAATACAGAGACTTTTCCGGCCAGTGTCAAACCCCCCACGCCCCTTGTATGTTTTCTTCCTATTTGCCTCATTTGCCAAAAAGAACCTTTAATGGAGTTCTCATCAGGAACTAGTAGATGCATGTTTGACCAAACCACTTCTGTTTGTCCTTCATTTCCTTGTTTTCACATTTTGTCTTTCTATGTTTTCCTGTGTGGGCTGTTTTTCATTGTGTCTGATGAATAGAGGTGTACAGTATGCACAGTATGCGTGCCTGCGTGTGCCTGTCATGCGTGAAGGTGCCTTTTAATGTTACAAGGTACTTCGATGATTTTGTCCAATTTGGATTTGGGTGATTTTTTTTTTTTCATTTGTGGTGTGGACATTCATCCTGCCAGACACGGTGTTGTTGCATGACCCAAGTCAGCCAGGTCCCTTTAGACCAGATGAGTCAGTTTTACATCTTGATGGGAGTCCATTGCACATACTGTGCCAGGGCTGGACACATGGACACGTGCTGGTGAAATTAGAGTTTGGCTGGTAGAAATGACAAAGCCACTTTGGCCCGTTACATTAGGGAGTGCGTGTTTGGCTAGTGAGATTAACGTCTATTAGCCTTTTTGGCTAGTGATGAAAAAAAGTGCATTTTAGAGCTATGTATGCATACCTCCATGGAGCAGATGGAAGCCTACCTGAAGGCAGAGGTGGCCAAAGTAAAAGTAGAAGTAAATTTATGGTGTTAAGTCCAACACAAGCACATGATACTACATAGTGGTCACACCAGTTATTCCATTGTACCTAATGAGGTGCCTAGGAAAAAAAACCCAGAAAAACCTGAGTGATAAACCTGGCTACGGTAAGTTAACCTATGTGAAGTGGTAAACATGCTAATAGGTAGCCCACAGGTGTCATTTGGTTAAGGAAATAAGGACTCCTGGCTCTTCTATTAGATGATTTACCTCTACGTCTAAGGTTAATTTAACCTGGATTACTACTATTACAGTAGGTTCTTGGCATCCTCCCTGGGTCTTGGGTCATCATGAACACATGTCCCAGCAGCACAGCATCTCCATAGTCCTCCCGTGCCGTTTCTCAACCACTGAAGCTCAAACGCATTCCAGTCTGTTGTACTATTCAGTGTAAAAAATACTTCTTTTTACTTTTTTTGTTTATTTAGCAATAATGGATGATTTATGTGTATAAAGACAAAAAAACAGAACCACCACAATAACTTGCGCAGGACTGAACTGAATTGAACTTCCCTTTTTTGAGTTTGATGATGTATGTGTTTCTGAGCCAAGCTTGAACACTGTGAGGCCATGCAGGACACAGCCATATCTCTCTCCCTCTCTCTCTGGACACATATCTCCCACAACGACACATTGTCATCTACAGGAAGACTTTCATTTCCTCCCCAAAAGACTTGTGCCTACTACGCACCGTACCGCACCACATTCAAATCACAGACTCCGAAAGGACAGCAATCTGACAAACAGGACACACTTCTAACCAACAAGACTTGTGTAATCTAGTATTTCTATGCCCCCACAGGACTTGTGCTTACTACAGGAATATGGTATTAGAGACATCCCTCTCATAGGTACTTAAATCTACCTACAGGACTTTGTATGTATGTACCACGTATGTATGGACTCTTTTCATAGGACTTTTATCTCGCGATGGGAGTTTTGCGTGCTACAAGACTCAAGCAAACATCCCCCTGGATCCACATCTACCTAATCTACTGGATTTGTATCGACATCTACAGTGTGAACCAATATTTTGCCTATTTCAGGATTCTTTTTTTTTATCTATCATAGGATTCAAATCTCCAACAGGACTCTTGGGTACTGTAGTACTGGCTCTATGTCTCTAAAAGGGCACTTTTGCACACCCCTGTTGTTGGACAGGTGTGTTGGATATTACCCCATTGAGGTTGCCATTCAAGTTTAAGAAAGGTCCCGCACACAGTCCATTCCACCAGAATCAAACATTGTGTTCAAGTTTATTGTTGGTGGAATGGACAATGTCTGGGATCTTTCTTACACTTGACTGGCTGAATATCTGCCACAGGATCATGGTTCCGCCATGCACTGAGCTTTTAGCATGTGTATTTACTGTCTGTGTGTGTGTGTGCGTGTGCGTGTGCGTGTGCGTGTGCGTGTGTGTGTGTGTGTGTGTGTGTGTGTGTGTGCAAACAGCTAACACTGTGTTTTTCTCTCTCTCTCTCTCTCTCTCTCTCTCTCTCTCTCTCTCTCTCTCTCTCTCTCTCTCTCTCTCTCTCTCTCTCTCTCTTTCCCTCCATGTGGACATCAGTTCCCATATACAATCGATACCATAATGTCAGTTTTACTGCACAAAGGGATTGATTCCCAAAAACAGTGTAGTAGTTAAGGAACCCTCTGTTGTTTATGTGCTGTTTTGGTTGTTTTGCCTGTATTTGTTCCTATTTGTTTTTGTTTACTTTTCAAATTTTATTACAATATCCCCAATGTTGTTGTTGGGATTTGTTTTGCTATGTCATTTGTTTATACTATGAGCTACTTTCTGCTACAGTATGTTGCTGTTCTAAGTCATGGCACAATGTGAGAGGCACTGTGGCGGGAGTATGCCTCTGTACTGCGTTACACAGATGAATATGAGTTCATCTTAGCTGTGGGTTCATTTTTAGTAGATTGCCTGGCAGTGTGTGTGTGAGAGAGAGAGATAGAGAGAGAGAAAGAAGGAGAGAGAGAGAGTGTGTGTGTGTGTGTGTGTGCGTGCGTGCGTGCGTGCGTGCGTGTGTTTGGTCTCAGGAGAACTTGTCTTCAGAGCCTGAAGGTCAGAGTCTGTCTGGTAGTGATGCCTCAAATCCCCACTTATATAGGACTAATGACCTGGGTTACATCTCAATATCTATCCTCAGCCGCTTCCTCCATCCTTTGACCTTGTGCCTCGATGCTGGACGTCATAAAGGATGTCTCAATAGGGGAAAAGGTGAGAGGATGCCTCCACCAAGGTATAAGGCCACAGGATGCAGGAAACGGCTGGAGGACGTATATTGAGATACGAGCCTGGAAGAAGAGCCTTATTGGGTGCCAATTAGTTACTACCCTGCCTCAAAACAGTTCCACAAGTCCAGCTTTTTGGAGGAACCATTTAAGGAACCGTACGTGTCTGATACTCAAGAAGAAAAGGTCCTGTGTGTGTTAAATTGTTATGTGACGTGTGCTACCTAGGGTCAAGGATTGCTTCTCTTTAAGCCTGTTCTTCAACAGGCCTGATTTACTTTGCATAATTCCTGCAGTTACTGTATGTTGTGAATGACATGTCATGACATGACCACTTGTTGCAACAATGTTCTCCATTACCAAGGTAATGAGGTACAGTAGTATAGCATCTTGTGCAGTGCACAGGATACAGTATATAGGCTCTGTTAGTACAGGTCTACGTGGTTAATGGACTAGACAGGACATGTCTGTCAGTGGCAGCCAAAATGTGGACATTTCATCAACAGCATGCACTGTATATTTCAGGCCAGAGAGCGATGCTCAAATATTCCACAAGGTGGCAGTCAAACAGATGTGCGTCCATTGCTGTCAAGACTGAATGAACACTGAAAAGCCCAAGTCAAACTTTCCAATCATGTCGTCCATGCTTACGGATGTTTGCAGCACACATCCTTTTTGTGCCCTCCAGTAAATAACATTTCAATGATAGTATCAGGGCATTGTGGTCACAATGAATCAAGTGTCTCTTATGACTGATGTACCGGATGTATGATTGAAGTACCTCTCTGAAATGTAAGATTTGCGTCAACCATGAACTCTGATGTCTGATGTTGGGTCAATATGTAGTGGAGGAGGAAATGGTTAAAATGGTGGGGGGGGGGGGAGACGTTCGGTGGATGGAGCGAGTTCCTGCTGTTGTTATTAAATTAAGTCTGATATTTATATGTTTTTCTGACCACTGTTACATAATGTTTTTAATGGAGGCCTACTGCTTTGGACCCGGCTCTTGGAGTACAACCATGAATTACTGAAATGGTCATTAAATGATGATGAATGAAATGGTGACCGTTTTCTGGTTGTTTTGTACAATTCCTCTTTGATCCGCACACTCACTTAAAATCAATGTTCCGTAACTATAAAAATAAAATATATATAAAAATAAAGCTACCCAAAAAATATGCATCATCAACAACACCAAGTGCATTGTGGTGGAGTAATACCCTAGGAAGACTTATAACCCAGAATGACGCCTCACAATAAAGGTGGCATATGGAGGTAGTACATGGCAAAAAAGGATGAAATTATATCAGCTTGTGTATATCAGCACGTATCTATTAATTCCATATTGCTTTTATTGTGGTTTCTTGGATTAGAACAAAATAATTACAAGCATCACTGTCACATATAGCTAGCATAAAGTCTACAATACATTACCAGAGCAAGCATATTTATAGCAAGAAGCACTGTTAAGTGTTTAAAAACAATATGTGTGCTAGCTGAGCTGGTGGTGACGGGTTATGGTGACTCCATGGGCCCCTGTGCTAGACAACAAGAAAGGCCCCCCTCCAAGGGTGTTGCTAGTCAATAAAAATATTTAACGTTTTCAGGCCAGGGGCCTATACTACAAAGCTGGCTCAGGATAAGTTACGGTTAAGTTAAGAGGTAAATCATCTAATAGAAGAGCCTGGAGTCCTCATTTTCTTGTATTAGATGATTTACCTCTTAACTTAACCTTAACTTATCCTGAACCAGCTTTGTAGTATAGGCCCCAGGTGTTAGAAACCCTATGCTGTTGGGGGTTGGGGACAGTCCTCCGAGAACACTGCAAAGAAGAGTTGTTCAAAGTGTGATTTTAACGCAATACGAAAAAAGAAATATAGAGGCTTGGCCTTCAGGTCCCCCTTGATTATTGGGCCCCTGGGCCTGGGCCTGGTAGGCCTGAGTAGTAATTCATCTTTGTGAGCAAGCAGAGTGCACTATTGCTGAGTGAGGAAAACAAACAATATTTTGATGAGTGGATTGTAAATTGTTGACAGTGCAGCTCTTGCCTAATGTTTGGTAATGCAGAGTCATGTATGATAATGGTGTGGCATAGTAGTCAGGCCGTGCCCTCCTAGTGACGCCACACCTTCAGCGTTGCTTCTAGTCAGGCCAGGAGCAATACAAATATGGTTTCTGAGCTCCTGAGAAATTGGGAACTCCTTCCACTTAGTTGGGAAGCAAACAACCAGTGGCAAACCAAGGGAGGTGGGTCAACCATGCTGTTTGGGAAATGTTAATTGTTATGCTCTTGGTCAGACCAAGTCTCGAAGAGATATCCAACTCAATGATAATCAGGCCTCTAAGGGCAGGAAAGAGAGGGAATCCTGTTGAGAGATGAATGCACGTGTCAAAATTTCTCTGAAAGTGTGTCTGTGTCTGTGTCTGTGTCTGTCACTTGCATCTGTGAGACTCTATTCTCCTACCCCGGGGGCCTCATTGTCACGTCACACATTCCAGAGCGACTAGGAAGCTGGGTGACTGGGGGTCAGTGCGTGTATGTGTGTGTGTGTGTGTGTGCGTGTGTGCTTGCGTGCGTGTGTGTGTGCTGGCATGTGTGCGTGCGTGCGTGTGTGTGGTTGGGTGACAGGGAGTCGGTGTGTGTGTGTGTGTGTGTGTGTGTGTGTGGCAGGGTGACAGGGTGACAGGGAGTCAGGGTGCACACAGCAGCAGCAGCTTCAGAACACACTGATTCTGCCACTGCTGCTTTGTCATGGCGGCCAATTATGACATCACTAAAATGCCCACACAGAGGCTTAGAACTGGCCAGTGTGTGTGTGTGCGGGTGCGTGTGTGCTTGATTAATTGTCTTGTGTTACCATGAATCACAGAGATGTCCAGAGACCGTGTTGTAGTAGGACTCACTCTTAAATCATAAGCTAGGAAAATCACGCGCGCACACACACACACAAACACACACACACACACACACACACACACACACACACACACACACACACACACACACACACACACACACACACACACACACACACACACTCATTCTGCCACTGCTGCTTTGTCATGGCCAGTCATGACCTCACTAAAAATGCCCACACAGAGGCTCGCTCTGGCCAGTGTGTGTGTGTGTGTGTGTGTGTGTGTGTGTGTGTGTGTGTGTGTGTGTGTGTGTGTGTGTGTGTGTGTGTGTGTGTGTTTCAGAGTGCATCTGCGAATGAGCTGTTTGAGTGCACAGTATGTTTGTTTGTCACATGATTCATTGTCTCGTGTTTCTATGAATCAAATATGACGTTGCTGTAGGTTGCTTGTTTGTATGTTTGGGGCCCTTTCAGATGTCCTTGTCTCGGGCCCAGCCAAAGCTGTCCCTGGCCCTGCTTGGACTGGACTGGACCCCATGCTAGTCGCTAAGCTGGCAACTGTGCAAGAGAACACACACACACACACACACACACACACACACACACACACACACACACACACACACACACACACACACACACACACACACACACACACACACACAACTTATAGACACATTACATACACACACACACACACACACACACACACACGCCTCTCACTGAGACATCAAGATCTCAGCCAGGAACGAGCCACACTGAGAGAGTGTGAGAAAGTCACATTCCAGGAGTGCTCCACAAGAAGAAAAAATACTGAAAAGGAAGGGTAAAGAAATGTAGGGAGGAAGAGGGAGAGGGAGATGGGAAAACAAAGATGTACAGAACAGGGATAATAGAAGATGGGGTACACTGAGGGACGAGTGGAGATGACCACATGAACGAGAGGAAGTACAGA
Source organism: Engraulis encrasicolus (assembly GCF_034702125.1). Taxonomy (NCBI): domain Eukaryota; kingdom Metazoa; phylum Chordata; class Actinopteri; order Clupeiformes; family Engraulidae; genus Engraulis; species Engraulis encrasicolus. The sequence goes on along the minus strand of NC_085863.1, from coordinate 24,994,956 downwards.
ACGCATCAGGACAGGCAGACAGAGAAGGAGAGAGCATAATTCAGTCTTAATCAGTTCCTGTAATTCTTTGGCAACCATACACTAAATGGTCATGGCAATGAAGCTTCTTTGTTTTAATTTGAACTCGAGAGCAAGAGAGAGAGACAGACAGACAGACAGACAGAGAGAGACAGACAGAGAGAGAGTCAGAGAGACAGAGGGGGGTGGTAAAGGCTAAATGGATTTGAGTGAGATAGAGTGCTTGGGTAGGTACTTGGTGGTGTACTATAAGAGGTGGGAATGAGGCGCCTGCCTGCCTGCCTGCTGTGAAAATATATGGGAGGTCTTTTTGGTAACGCAGGAGATGATGGCACTAGCCGTAAAAAATGCTCCTTTGCATGCACGCCGCGCACACACACACACACGCACGCACACACACACACACACACACACACACACACACACGCACACACACACACACACACGCACAGAGGCAACCCCTTCTTCACTCTCACAAACAGACAGAGAGAGGACAGACTCGCTCCCATAAAGAGAACAACATCACGCTCACAGACACACAGGGACGGTTCTAGTCAAACTGGTGCCCTAGGCGAGCACCCCTCATTCCTTTTTATGCATTTAGAAAGTGGCCTCTGTCATAATCTGGTCGAGCACAGCTGATCTAGTACCTACACACTGTATGTGCATATTGTATGAGTGCCCATGAATAAGCATTGTCTATGTAAAGTTTCATTTATTTCGCTTACTGTACTTATTATTCTATTTTACATTACATTACATTATATTGCACTTAGCCGACGCTTTCATTTATTCAAAGCGACTTACAATTATTATTTATCAGGGTATTGGTTACAGTCCCTGAAGCAATGTGGGGTTAAGTGCCTTGCTCAAGGGCACTTCAGCCATGGATGGAGATGTAGGGAGAGGTCAGGGGGGATTCGAACTGGCGACTCCCAGATTGAAAGACCATCTCTCTAACCACTAGGCCACGGCTGCCCTATTTCTGTGGGATTTGGCGCCCCGAAGACATATGGTACCCTAGGCGACCGCCTTGTCTGCCTATGCCCCTAGCACCAGCCCTGCAGACCCACACTTACCCAATACCCAAGGACTTACAGTAAGACCGAGTCTGCCACCATAAGTCAGGGGAGAGTATAGTGGAGAGCCAGTCAGGAGGGGAGAGGGGAGAGAGGGGTCAGACAGACCACTCATCACAGCACACAAAACACGCTGGATCCTCCACTCCTACTGTACACAGTCTCACACACATTTTCTCTCTCTCTCTTTCTTTCTTTCTTTCTTTCTTTCTTTCTTTCTGTCTTTCTTTCTTTCTTTCTTTCTTTCTCTCTCTCTCTCTCTCTCTCTCTCTCTCTCTCTCTCTCTCTCTCTCTCTCTCTCGCTTGCTCTCTCTCTCTCTCTCTCTCTCTCTCTCTCTCTCTCTCTCACACACACACACACACACACACACACACACACACACACACACACACACACACTGTTGAGGGCATCGGTGGAGATGAAACCCCTGGCAGTCTTCTGACCAGAGCAGAGTACAGTCCCTGAGCTCTGCAGGTTCTCACACTGTCCTCTAGTATCACACCAAGAATGTGCACTGAAAATATACACCTACACGAACGTGCACTTTTGCGCAAAGACACACACACACACACACACACACACACACACACACACACACACACACACACACACACACACACACACACACACACACACAGGGAAGCCGTCAGGGGGGAGCAAAGGGGTCACTTGTCCCGGGCCCAGGGAGAGAGGGGGCCCAGAATTGGATCCTCATTACATTGTATTGATTGGGTTTGGGGCCCTTTCAGATGTTTTTGTCCCGGGCCCAGCCAAAGTTGTCAGCGGCCCTGAACACACACACACACACACACACACACACACACACACACACACACACACACACACACACACACACACACACACACACACACACACACACACACACACACACACACACACACACACAGTGTTCCTATATGCAAATATAGTTTTGTAAGCTTTTAGTGAAGTGAGGGGGGCTGCCTGATCCTCCACACCTGTGACCTGCAACCATCCAGCCTGATTGCCTATTCATTCTCTTCACACAGCCATCAACCACTGCAGGCTCATAGACAGAGAAAGAGAGAGAGAGAGAGAGAGAGAGAGAGAGAGAGAGAGAGAGAGAGAGAGAGAGAGAGAGAGAGAGAGAGAGAGAGAGAGAGAGAGAGAGTGGGGGGGGTGTATGTGTGTAATAAAACTAAAACTCATAGCAAATCTTGATGAGGTAGCCAACTGATGACTGTCTTCTCCCCATAATCATGCTACATACACATATGAAAATTATATAGAATGGGCCACTTACATGTGCCGTAGCACCAACACACATGCCATGTACAGCGTTGTGCATGGAATCTGTGTGTGTGCCTTAGCCTACTTACATATGATCAAAAGGAGGAATGCAAGTTTAATGGACAATAAAGAAGTCTAAATAGGTCTAAGTTTAGTTTAGTTTAGTTTATTGCTTATTTGAAAGGGACCACGTACAAGGCAGAATCTAGTACCAGAGTTAGCTAGAAGCTAGTTTACATCTGTGGTCCCTGGGCAGGGAGCTAAAAACAAACACACATTAAAAAACATTGATAAAGTTACATGCAATATTGTTGCCACTACAAGTCACAAATTGGAGCAGCAACAGCCTACTAAAACATAAAAAACATGTACAATCACATTATCATAACAAGGCAATACATACATAATGAGGCACATACCATATGGCAGTGCTTACTGTAACAAAGCACAATGATCAGTGGTCACATTTTTTATTAGCCTTAAGCCATCTTTTTAGTGAAAATTTAAACTGGTTAAAGCTTACACTGTCCCTGATGAAAACTGGAATTGTATTCCATTTTTCAATTGCATAACAGAACAGGCTGATTGACCAAAAGACGTCTTCCTGTATGCCACAAAACAATCGCCTCTGACAGAGGACCTTGACACTCTTAGTTTATCTCTGTAGCGTGATATGCATTGCTTGCAATGATATGTAAGAGGTGGTGGTGCAAGATCATGAGTAATTTTATACATTAAACATATATCAGCTAAACAGATAAAACTATCAAAGGACAGTAAGTTGTACTTTGAAAAATACGCTACAGTGATGATACTTTCTTGGCTTTTTGTCGTGAACCTTCAAAGCCATTTTGTAGAGAGAGACTATGGTTGTATGGTGGTCACAGTCTGTGATGTAGTGTATGGTAGTAGCTGTGTAGCCATTTCCACTGATTTAAGTCAAAACTATTACAGCAGACAAAGGTGCTACTTTTGTGCCTGTATTTTAAAATGTGGATTATTTTTTATAATGTGGATAAAAATAAAATTTCCAATGTTATAATATCCACATTCTAAAACTTTGTTGTTTTTTTTTTCAAAAATATCCATATACCGGTACATGTAAATAGCTTCAATGTTTTTGACTTTTACACATTCAGAGTATCCCCACTATATAGGATATCAGAAAGAAAACAACAAGTTCTATCTCATGACTTGACCTGACTCAAGGCTGCTCAGATACTGTTTTTATCCATGTCTTACTATCGTCAAAATGTTACGATAGTCAGATTCAAGTTCATCCAGGGATATGCTGTGTGTGTGTGTGTGTGTGTGTGTGTGTGTGTGTGTGTGTGTGTGTGTGTGTGTGTGTGTGTGTGTGTGTGTGTGTGTGAGTGTGTGTGTGTGTGTGTGTGTGTGTGTGTGTGTGTGTGTGTGTGTGTGTGTGTGTGTGTGTGTGTGTGTGTGTGTGTGTGTGTGTGTCAGAGAGAGACACAGAGAGATAGGGTATCTATGACCATGGCATTATTTTATGAATTACCTATATATGCTATTAATAACTATCATTATACTGTATCTCATAACATGTCGGGATACACTGCTCTGCCTCTTCTTTGTGTGTGTTCATTAGTTGTCTTATGTAGGCCTAATTTGAGGTTATTACAAATGTTTTGACTGTGTATCATCTATTTCAGTTAGTCCACAAGCTTGTTGAATGTAGCCTACTATCTTAATTTACAAATTGCTTTAAAGCAAGATCGAGTCAGCCTGTTTAACTTAAAATATTCACAATAATTTCATATATAGGCTACTTTTAGATATTATTATACAATATGATATATAGCCTATATAAGGTATCTTGTCAGGGTCCTGCATCTCACTGTTGGTTAGTATTTCTCAAGAGGGACCTTACATCGAATGTTATCCCTTAGTCTACATAGAGTATAATATATTAGGATACAATACTATACTTATAGACCTATTTCTACTACTACTATTACATGTACTACTACTTCTACTATTACTATTACTACTACTACTAATAATAATATGCCTAATTATTATTATTATGTATGCATACTAAGAAACATTCCTCTAAGACGTGAGGAAGTTGTTAAAGAACTGGCATTGTTTTTATGAAAAAAAGAGACAATTTCACTCAAGATAAATCTAGGCTATGGCTATGCAGATCTTCAGGTCACTCGAGGACACTGTGTGTGTTTGTGTGTATGTGTGTGTGTGTGTGTGTGTGTGTGTGTGTGTGTGTGTGTGCGGTGTGTGTGTGTGAGTGTGTGTGTGTGTGATATGTACGGTAATACGCAGAACACGTACAATCATGTTTGTTCTAAAGTGAAGACGTTCTTAAGTGATCTTAGTGTTCTTAAGTCATATAAACAACATGATAGTATTCCTAACCTGACCTGATCCAAGGATACGGCTATGCAGATCTTCAGGTCACTCGGGGGACACTGTGTGTGTGTGTGTGTGTGTGTGTGTGTGTGTGTGTGTGTGTGTGTGTGTGTGTGTGTGTGTGTGTGTGTGTGCGTGTGTGTGTGTGTGTGCGTGTGCGTGTGCGTGTGCGTGTGCGTGTGTGTGTGTGTGTCTGCACGCATTTGCAAGTGTGCATATGTGGTGTGTACGGTAATGTGCAGAACAGTAAATTCATGTTTGTGTGTATATACTATGTGAGTGTACGTAGGGTAGAATGCCCTAATGTGGGACATTTTTTGTCACTTCAACTTTGGTGGTTTATTAAAATGTAATGACAACATTTCAATACAAACAAATTACACCCTTTTCATCCTCTAGTTATGCTCTAATCAAATAAAACCTTTAAAAACGTGTTATATGTTTCTAATTCGAATAATTTGGATATTAATGTAAGTTGGTCAAAATGGCTATCCCTAAAGTGGGACAATCGGTTTCCTAATGTGGGACAGTGTATATTAAAAGGTCTCTAAAACATGTTTGTGTAAAATATTAATTCAAAATGTGATCTGCCACTCTTTCAGACATATCAGCTACACATTTCGAGCATGTTTTCTGAATTATTTTTTACTTTCTTTTATTGGTAAATATGACTCAGACTGTGTGAACCCATTGCACACAATTGGTCACTTCAACATGGCAGCTCTATTTGAGGAAAGAACTTCCGGTTTTTGGACCCAAATGTTGTGTTGATAGCTGTGCTCCAGTAGATTAGGCCAGAAAGACTGAAATACATCTTTGATATTCATTTAAATATCCATTTTCTTATGTGGACATGGTGTTTGACTTCATAGTAATTGTTTGACTTACTTAAATTACTACTTTTATAACTGTCCCACATTAGGAAAATCTTGTGTCCCACTTTTGGACGCACCTATCCTAAAGTGGGACACTAATAATATGGTTTAAAAATAAAATATTATATTATATTATATACACCACACATTATTTTCTGATGAACATATACCTACCCAACATATTTATCAAAAAATTGACAATGTTGTTTTGATTGGAATTGATTTATACCCTAAAGACAAATTTGTCCAAATGCTATGTAATTTGTCATTTGATGGACTTCACCCAGGGTCCTTCTTCTTAATTTTAACCCCTCCCTGGAGTATTACTATACATTTACTAAATCATGATAATATGATAACAGGATGATAGGGCTTTTATTTGGTTATAGTTTTGTAAAAATGTACCAACTTGGGGCAAAGCTACACCCCTTAAACCTTAAGGTGTCCCACATTAGGCATCGTCCCACTTTAGGGCATTCTACCCTACTGTGTATGGCTGTTACAATATTGTCTAGAACCGAGAAATTGTGATACACAGAGTCACAGGAGGCAGTATCGTGATACGTCCTTTTAACATTTTGATACCCATCAGCCCAGAAAACAACCCCATGATATGAAGTGATAGTGCTTCCAAGCATCATCATTATTATATAGAATTTTTTAAAAACTCTTAGTAGCCTCTTGTAACCTATTCTACCTATAAACTATCATAGTATTTATTCATAAAGTTTATATTGTTGGCAAATGTGAAACCGTGGGGTGTATCGAACCGTAGGTCATGAATCGTGACACAAACCGAATCGTGAGTTGAGTGTATCGTTACAGGCCTACTGTGCGTGTCTGACTGGCAAAGCTGAAGAGCAATACAGCATGCCTTGCTGACCTACAAGCATGAATTACTGCTGGGGCCTACCGGGCCCAGGAGCCAAGGGGCCCAAGAGCCAAGGGGGCCCTGAAGCCCAAGCCTCTATATTTCCATTCTCACCGGGCAAATACAACGGCCAAGACGAGATTCAAGCGACAGGGAATTGCTTCTGTGCAGCAAGAGCGATACGAGCGATTGAAGGGACAAGACAAGAGTATGTCCGTTAAAAGCAGAACGCAAGCATTGCAACATTCCCATTAGCTGTGGTCAGTGACCTCTATAGGGTCATTGGCTGTGGCGGCTTGTCGCCGAACCGCGTCATAGCTCATTTACATAACATTCCCAGGAGTTCAACTACAAACTCGCTCTCGTTGCACGAATCGCCTTTATCGCGCGACTCAATACAAAGTCAATTACTTCCATCGCTCAGCTCGCTCATGTCGCAGCTGGTGTATCTGTGCGGTCACATTGCATTAGGCTATATATTGCACCTTTAAGAATTGTATTTTCAAATTTTCTCAGGGGACCGGCCCAACTCCCAACAACCTAGGGCCTCTAACATCTGACCAACTAGCAACAGGTGTGTGTGTGGGGGGGGGGGCTTTCTTGTTGTTTGGCGCAGGGGCCCACAGAGTCATGATCTGTCCCTGGTGAGGTATGGTGAGTCTCCGCAGGGTTGCTTCACAGCACAGGGGATCCCTTTGTGCCTTCCTCCAGTGACGCTATGAAATATGACGGAGGATGACGCTTACCTATGAGTGTTTTGGCATGATGTGGCACAGGGGCTCTCCTGTCCTGCCCTGCCCTGTGTATGTATGAGAGAGAGAGAGACAGAGACAGAGAGAGAGATAGAGAGAGAGAGACAGAGAGAGAGATTGTGTGTGTGTGTGTGTGTGTGTGTGAGTGTGAGTGTGTGTGTGTGTGTGTGTGTGTGTGTATGCACACATACAGTATGTGTGTGTGTGTGTGTATGCGTGAGTGTGTGTCACTTCCAGAAACCGACAGGATTCAGGATGACAAATGGGAGTCCAGAGAGCGGTCAGCGATTGGTCATGCCTTGGCACCATGACACTGCAGTCAGTCGCAGTGGCGGGAGACAAACGCATGTTGACCAGATGAAAGCCGCGGCCGGACAACAGGCTTAGTGTACTGTTGGGGCTGCGAGGCACTCTGTGTGAGTGTGAGCCCGAGGAGAGCAGCCCGGCCTGGGTGAAAGGGCCCAATGTTGGAGAGCCAAGTGAGGAAGAGAGGGACCAGTCCAGCATTGACTCTCTCCATTGGAGAGAGATATGGAAACTGTTTGACCCTCTCGCTTTGTGTGTCCTACACACACACACACACACACACACACACACACACACACACACACACACACACACACACACACACACACACACACCCCTTTCTTCCTCTTTCTTCCTGCCTCTTCCTCTTCGGTTATTTCTTCCCCATCTCTCTCTCTCGCTTTCTCTCTCTCCTCCACTCTGATCTTTCCATGAATGCAACATGTCTCAGAGGCGATTCTAGTGTCAGTGGGGGCCCCAAGCAAAAACTCAAAAGAACGGACATTCGAAACAAATCGGAGCTATAGTTTAAAGTTCAGCTGTTTTTCACCATGTAGTGGCTTGGAGGGCCCAAGCAGCTGCCTGCCTAGCCTGGTGACAAGTTGCGCCTCTGTGTTGACTCCACTAAAAATCTTCCTAGTGAAGGGCTGATTCACAGAGGAACAAGGGGAGCCTTCCTTGATCTGGAACATACTGTAGTCCTGGGACATACCGGTAGTGATGAACAAATATTTTTTCAATTGACAGGATTCCAGGTCCAAGCTCAGTCACGATGGTCTTGTGGAAGAGTCATGAATAGATTTAACAAGCAAAACATGGTGTCTTAGTGTTCCTTAAAACGCCACCTTAGATCCCTGGTATCTTGTTCACCTTTTCCATCAAGGTGCTAAAAGAACATAAATGAAAGTTGAACTCTAAAAACTGATATAGAGAATTCTACATTCACTAACTTCCATTCATAAACTTCCTCCAAAATGCCAGACCACTGCACGTGCTGCAAATAGGCTTTAGTTAAGCCAAAGAGAAATCTTAGCAAAATCACCCTCCATACCTCGTGCTGTCACTTATGGGTCATACAAATCATGCGTAATCCAACAAGACTGTGCTGTACCGTGGGCAGATAGTTAGAATTGATAGCTATGACAACCAAGCTCTCTTACCGAAGGACAGTCCAGTGTGCGTTTATGAATAGTTAAAAAGGGAGGAGCGACAGTCGAGGAATATATGGCTGTATTGCCATCTGTCTCTTTCATTCACGACGCGCGAGGGCACGATGCGCGTGACTGAGACGTTCATAATTTAGAAACGGTGTGTGTGTGTGTGATACAGGTGAGTGTCACCTCGCCATCTCTCGGGGGATGTCACGGGCGTGACATACACACATACAGCGGGAGTCACGCTTCAGCCATAACAGACACAAGCTCAAGCAGAGAGGCAAACGCAGCTTCAGCAGCAAGGGCTGAAATGTTATCTGAACATCATTCCTGCTGTCTGCCAGTCACGCATCGCACGCACGTCGCTGAAGCCGTCTGATTTGGACTGTTACCGAATTCTGGAGCATCCTGACGACCCACAGGTTCAACGAAACAGCATAACGCCGATCGCTGACAGGTAAATAACTCTTCTCTAAACAAATGTAATAAGCCGTCCGTTATTAATTAAGGACATGATGATAGTTTAGCCGCAAACTTGTAAAGGATCCCTCATCCTTCTGGCTGTTGATGATAGGCGCAACCACAGGTGCGCCCTTGATCAGTCTTTGTAGCCTAATAGCCGCCATCTCGTCTTATTGGGTGACGGGCGGCAGTGCCATATTGCTCTGTTTATCATAAGGCTGGCATCATACTGCCCGAGTCGTGGTGTAAACCGCGGTGGGGGTATTTATTTTTCGTAGAATAATATTTGCCTCTATTTTCATTTGAGTTTCGGGTTCAACACGGGAGTTTAGACGGACCGACGCGCTCATCTTCAGATTTTTTGGTATGTTCCTTTCTTATACCTCCTAGCAAAGTATTTATCTCGAAACGAGGCGACTTAGGCATAAGCCATTCATGTGGTGAAAGAAATCCGGTGATTGCATATTCTCCGTGCGCGCTTAAATAGAAGGTGATGGCAGTATCAATCAACGGCGATCCGAAATGCTGAGTAACCAGGGAGATTAAGGTGACTTCCAGTCCATTCAGCCCTGACCTTTTTCCAAGGACTGTACTATGCTCCCTTGAAGCGACGCAGGTATATTTTCTATTCCTTAACAGCGCGACCGGCAGTGTCGCGAATTTAATTTGTTTCGACTCTAAGTGAGTGTCTTCTGTTCAGTATTTGAGATAACCACCAGCACTGTGGTCTTTGATGGAGACAGAAGGATGTGGGGTTATACACTTAAGTTGCAGTCTCAGGAGGCTGGAGTGACTACTGGCCTTGGGGGGCTTTGGGTCCGGTCTGACTTTGCCACATCACAGCCAAATCAATGCCATAACTGGGCCAACTGGGCCCGTCGTCTGGGGCTCTCTGGCTCTCTGGCGGATGAAATGTCTCTGTAGAAGGTCAATGAGATTAAACTCTTCGATTGATAACACACACTCTCTCTCTCTCTCTCTCTCTCTCTCTCTCTCTCTCTCTCTCTCTCTCTCTCTCTCTCTCTCTCTCTCTCTCTATCACACACACACGCAAACACACATGCAAACACACACACACACACACACACACACACACACACACACACACACACACACACTGTATCTCTCTGTACTCTCTCACACTGTCTTCTGAATTTATTTCTTGCCTTTGTCTGTTGCTTCTGCATGATTCCCTCTCTCTTGCTCTCCCCCTTTCCCTCCATCTTTCTGTCTCTCTCAAAGTGTTGTCATTGTGCTTTCTCTCCCTCTCCCTCTCTCTCCCTCTCTCTCTCTCTCTCTCTCTCTCTCTCTCTCTCTCTCTCTCTCTCTCACACACACACACACACACACACACACACACACACACACACACACACACACACACACTGGCACCGAGCACCTCAGGATATGCCCACTGGTAACCTGGGGTGTGTTTAGAGGCATGCTCGATTGCATAACTAGAACCTATGCAGGGTCGTGAAGAGAGAGAGAGAGAGAGAGAGAGAGAGAGAGAGAGAGAGAGAGAGAGATAAGAGGAGAGTGAGGCAGACAGACAGAGACAGAGAGAAAGAAAGAAAGAAAGAAAGAAAGAAAGAAAGAGAGAGAGACAGAGGCACAGAGAGAGAGAGAGAGAGAGAGAGAGAGAGACAGAGACAGAGACAGAGAGAGAGAGAGAGAGAGAGAGAGAGAGAGAGAGAGAAAGAGAAAGAGAGAGACAAAGAGCAAGGCAAAGGGGGCAGTAAACCGCTGTGCTGAAACCTGTCATTAGGCAGGGGAGGTTCGGTCCACAGTGAAAGGTGATAATTGTCTGTCAAGAAATATCACCAGAGAGAAAAACTCGGGGAGAAATGAGCAGCATCCTCAAAACGAGCGAGCATGAGCCATCGCTGTTATGCAACGGCTTGGTTTGCGCTCACAACTTTGCCGTGATTCAGAGGCACGAGAGAAGCGAAGGCCATATCCATAAACGGCATTGAAACAGTTTAGGCTGTTCCACAGCACACAAGGACGGCCATGTTTTGTGAAAAGATTTGGAGCATTTTGAAGGAAGCCCGTGTCTGTTAAATAAGCCGTGGACCAGGGAAACCAGCCAGAAGGCTTTCGCTGTGAGCAAGTTAGTTGAAGGTTCTCCCAGTGTGCTAATATAGGATGCCAAATGTGTATACTGTATAATCAGGCCGAACACCAAGGGTTAGCCTCATCATGATGCATATGGCCCGACTACCTAGACCTGATGCAAAGGGGGGATACCTTTGTCTTTTGTGTCATGAAGTGATGCGAAAGGGGACCTTTGGCGTCATAGAGGTATCAAGGTCTTGTCAAGCCATAGCAGTCAAGCCCAAGTCTGGCAGCTGTTGTGTTATGGTTAGAGAGTTGGGTTGTGAATCACAGGGTTGCAGGTTCAATCCCCACCATTACCAATCCCGTCTTCCATCTATGTCGGAAGTGCCCTTGAGCAAGGCACCTAACCCCAACTGTAACCCCTTAGCGCAGAGCCTTTGTTATAACCCTACTGTCACCAAAATTGTAATGACTATGTCTTAATATGTTACTTGAGGTTTTCTGTAATGTCATAGCAATGTTGTTATGTTACAAATGGGTCCAAATAGCTAAACAAGACGACTAGCGTCAGAAAAAACGGTTGCGAGGGGAAAGTGCTGCAGAGCATCTGGAGAGCAGAGAGACTGAAGATACTCTGGCCTTTTTATACCCCTAGGTGCAGGTGTCCTCGATTAGCCACAATCAGCCAATCAGCAAGTAGGAATCCTGTATGGCAGTTGTGAAAACAAAGACCATGAGAAGGCGTCAAAATGCACATGGAAATTGGGAAAAGGCAGAAACATCAAGGGCCCATAACATGTTATGATGTATTTAAGTATTTTCAGCAAATAGTAAATAGACCCACCGACGACCCCATCTGCACTAAGAGGCTACAATAAAGTGTTACCTGGAAGCTCACACTTCTTAAGGCTGCAAAACACGTGTAAAGGAAGTTCTCAGTTCTTGCATATTTGTTAATGGCGGTGTTGTGCTAGCTAGTATGTTGTGCAACCGCAACATACCTCTAGGCCGTCTGGGCCTTGTGATGTGTGAAATTGAAGCAAACGCCCCCGAGACGCCTGCGTCACGACACGAGTCGACTGATGCTTTAACAGCTGAGCCTCATCATCGGCCACACAACGCTCATCAGCACACAATGCACACTGCGTCACAGCCACAGCCAGGCAGCCGGCAGCCAACCGCGTCTCGTGCTGCTGTTGTTTCTAAAACATGTCACGTCGCTGTGGTATGATTGATGATGACGAGGAGGTGATGATGGCACCCCTGTGTTTTGTCTCCTTCTTCTCCGCAGCGGGACCCGTGGACACCCCCTGAGATCTGAGAGGGAAGCCCCCCCTCCGAAACTCCCCACGGTCACCTCAAGGTCGGCCCGGACGACCTTCCAAACAGGGCCGCCAAGGACCTCCACGACCTCCAAACAGGAACTGGTTGTCCCCGTCAGCCAGACAGCTGCTGGAGGGTTGGGCCGTGTTGGGGTTGGTGGGTGGGACTTAACAACCTGCCTGCTCCGTGCGATTGGAAGTGGCTCTGCAGGAAACAGGAAGAGAAGACACAGGCGAGGAACTTCCTGTGATGTGATTGGCCAGTGATGCTGATCTGCTTCCTGTTTTCTGGAGGTGGACTAAGAGAACCAGTTGTGCCTTGTTCATGACCAATTGGTCCCTGATGGGACAGAGAGAAGCAGAGAGACAAAAGAGTGGTCATGTTGCGCACTGACTGCTCTGTGCAGATTTCTGTATGCTTATTCCCAGCATACCGATTTTGGGAAACATATTAAGACTGATCTTCAAACCTAGCACTTGTGAAATACCATAACAAGCCTCACGCACACACACGCACACACACGCACACACACGCACACACGCTTATCAACAAACAAAACACACAGACATCAGACACAGAGACATAATGTTAACATCAGACCGGCTACATTTGAAACAGAACTTCACACAGATATACATACATAAAGTATGCATACACATACTCACTGACACTCACTGATACTCATTGACACACGCACAGACATACTGACAAAAAGCCTGTCGGTGGGTTCTTTGATCTGGAACTCCACAAGCATGTGTCAAGAGTGTGTGTTTGGATGAGGTTCCTGAGCCTCAGGTCTGCACGGCTCTGTGTATCTGTGTGTGTGTGTCTGCGTGTGTGAGGGAGTTGTGAGTGAGTGTGTGTGTGCGTGTCTCTGTGTTTTTCGTTTGAGTTGCAAGGATATGTGTGTAGGCGTGTGATTGTGAGTTGTGAGTGACTGTGTGTGTGTGTGTGTGTGTGTCCGTGTGTGTGCATGTGTGTTGTGTGTGTGATCCACAACATCAGCATCGTGGATCGCCATGGAGATGTCTCAGGGCACGTACACGTTCCTGGTGTGCTTCGCCGGCTTCTGGCTGGTGTGGGGCCTCATCGTCATCGTCTGCTGCTTCTGCAGCTCGGTGCAGCGCCGCATGAAGCGCGAGCGGCAGGAGCAGCTGCGCGAGCAGTGCCTGCGCCCCCTGGAGATGGAGGCCCTGGACTTCCCCTCCTCCGCGCCTCCTCCTCCTCTTCCTCCACCTCCGCCCTTCAGCAGCACGGGACGCTCCTCCTCGCTGCAGTTCAGCCAGCCGCTGCCTCTGCCCCTGCCCCTGCCCCTGCCACCTCCTCCATCACACCACCACCACCACCACCACCACCATCGGCACCATCACAGGGATCCTCCTCCTCCTCTTCCTCCTCCTCACTTCTACTCCTCCTCTTCGGGCCCCTTTTCGATCTCGCCGCCCCCCAGGAATGCTCCTCTCAGCTCCTCCACCCCCCGCGGCCTCAGCAGTTCTTCGAGAGGACACCATCACGCACCGCAAGGTACAGTAAGGACTTATTGTACATTTCTATTGCATAGCTACAAGGTAAATGAAGGACCTATTGTGCACTTTATTGCCTAGCAACAAGGTCCAGTTAGGACATATACTATACTGTTTCTGTTTCTGAAGCAAAGTCCACTTACGCTACTCTTCATACTTCCTAGAAAACAGGTTTTTATGTTGTCAGGAAGCAAGATATGCAAAGGACAAGGTAAACATTGTGCACTTCCTATTGACTAGCAACAAGGGACAGTACAAACTGTATGTTTGCCGTTGTTCAAGTACAGAACCAAGGACCCATCCTCACATTCTACTCATTCTTATTGCCAAGCAACAAGGTACAGTGTAGGTGAGGACACGCAGGCCAACGTTTTGGGCAATATGTCTGGTCAACGGTACTATACAATATCCTTCAGACTGTTCGTCACATACTGTTTTAATGAGGAGAACTTAGATTCGCAACACACAATGTTCTCCAACCTTTGCATTGGAAAATGAATAGCCAATCATGATAGATGTATGACGTGGTTCATTATGTCTAACTGGTAAATCAGTACTTATATTCTTCTCACGTTTCAGACATGTAAAAGTTGTATCCTTTAAAGTGATACTGTCCCATTTTTGGAAATAAGCTCATATTACACCTCCCCTTGAGTTAAATAATTGAGTTTTACCTTTCTCCTGTACTTTCAACCGCTCTCTGAGTATGGCCGTGCATATTTTACCTCAATTAGCAGTTAACATTGAGTTCTATGAGACCAGCTGGTGGCTAACTGATCTCATAGGAGTCAATGTTAACTGCTAGCTTGGAGATAAAATTTGCACTGCCGTACTCAGAGAACGGTTGAAAGTACAGGAGAAAGGTAAAACCCAATTATTTAACTCAAGGGGATGTGTAATATGAGCTTATTTCCAAAAATGAGACAGTCACTTTAACGTCAAAACATGTCTGACACATAAGAAAAATAGGATACACTTTACTTGACGCCGGCGTCATACGTATGACATAACACTGTCATAACATTATCATAATGCAGTCATGCATGTGTCATAAACATTATCTTAACAATGTCAACTTTTCATGGCCATAAAACGTTTATGACATTAGCATTATGTTTATGACTCGTTCATGACACTATTATGACACTGTTATGACACTGTTATGTCATGAGTATGATGCCAGCGTCAAGTAAAGTGTTACCAAAAAATATAAGCACTGAGCCAATCATGATGTTGCCCTGTGACCTTGCTCAAGTTGCCGTGTGTATACATGGGCTCTAAATTTTTGTTTTCCCCTGACTACGTGAAACTAGCTGCGCACAACTCAACCTCTGATTGTTGTAAACCACTGTCGTCGGTCAAAATATTAGCTCACGTGGTTGGCTGCCAGTGTCTTGCCCCTCCTCACAATATCGTGTTGATAAACACGGTGAACCCATGTATCATTACAGAATTCGTTCTGCACTCCCTATTACTTAGCAACAAGGCACACTACAA
>NC_085863.1:24951877-24971877 GCF_034702125.1 Engraulis encrasicolus | reverse complement strand
AGCGGGCCTGTACCAAGTCATTACAATGCACTACGGTAGTGGCCCTAGGGGCTAGGGTTTGGGTTTAACCCCTTTTCACAGAGCCTATGTTATAACCCTACTGGCACCAAACTTGTAATGGCTTAACCTGTTACTCAAGACTCTCTGCATTGTCATAGCAATGTTGTTATGATGCTAGTTGAGCGTTTCCAGCAAATAGTGAATAGGCCCGCCGGCGACCCCATCTGCACGAAGAGGCTACGTCATGTTAACAGCCGATTCGTAGCTCATCTCGACATACTGCAGCAGCCTGTCTCGACACAACACCAGCTTAAACACCAGTGTTAATGAGGCTAGCAAAGCTGCACACACACGGCCATCTCCTCCTCAGACGAAACCACAAACAGACCACGGCTAATATGAATATGCTAACCCAATTAGGAAATGGGGAAGGGAAGGCGCATTTAGTAATTAGAAATCTGGAGATTAAAAGTTCATTTGTTGTAATTCAATTTCACCTGAGCTGTTTGGAGAGATGGGAAGGAATGAATTGCCCTTTCACTCGATTTAGGAGCATTTTAATGTCCTGGAGAGGTACTGTACATTGATAGCATAGATACATTAGCACTCACCGTTTTCAAATGAACGTCATTACAGTACATGATCGGTCACATTAGCGTATAACATACGAGTATGTATGAGTGCACGAGGAGAACACTCTAATCTCCTGTCTATGCCAATGTTACAGCCTGATGGACTGAATAGCCCCCAAAAATACTTTAAACAGAAACGGAAAATATACATAATGCCCTTCCCTCTACCATTAGACATAGAAAAGTGAAAACGTAACGAAATTGCAGGGGGGTATGTGGAATCTGTGTTGAGGACGTGGTGACCAAAATGCTCAGTGTCATTGGACAGTAATTCATAGTAACAGTGCAGTAGAGAATTAATGAATGTACAAAAGCTTATGAATACACTATACAAAAATACGATACATATTTCTCTATTCTAGTTTAGTGTTAGTGGACAGCGACCCATGAAAATTATTGTACTCTGTAGATGTTAAATATACTATAAACTCTAAATATAACACAATACATGACCTTCTCCTCAAGTGTGGTGTCACTGGACAGCAACCACCCACTGTAAAAATGAAGGATTGTTCCGTATTAAAGCTGATCAATAACCTATCGTTTTCTCTCTCTCTGTCTTTGTCCTTGTTTACTGTCATTGGACAGCGAACCGTGTGGGCAGCCGAATGTGCAAAAGTTAAAAAAAAAAAACAATTTTCTCTCCTTGTTTAGTGTCAGGGAACAGCACCCACTGTAAAAATTAATGACTGTGGCCCTATCGTGGCCTAACGGTATGGCACTGAGTTACTACGTCGGCAACCTGGCTGGGTTCGATTCCGGCCCTGGTCATTTGCCGGTCCCTCCCCGACTCTCTACCCACTAATTTCCTGTCTGTCCTTCACTGTCCTGTCAAGAATGAAGGCGAAAAGTAAAAAAAAAATACTTTAAAACAAGAATGATTGTCCCGTATTAAAGCTAATGAACAGCTAACATCGTTTTTCTCTCTCTCCTTGTTCAGTGTCATTGGACAGCGACCCATGTGGGCAGCCACCGTGCTACGAGGAGGCGGTCCTGATGGAAGACCCGCCTCCCCCATACAACGAGGTCCTGGCCGAGCCCCCTCCCCCTTGCGACCCCCCTGACCCCCGCGACCCCTTGCCCCTGCGGCCCACTCGGGACAGCAGCAGCAGCAGCAGTAGCATTGGTGGCGGCGGTGGCACCGGCACCATCGGTGGCAGTGGCAGTGGCAGTGTGGGGACCCTAAAGATGCCACCGCACATCCCCCGCGTCCCACAGGAGCCTGACATCAGCAAGAGCAACCCCGAGGTCCTGGGCCTGAACATGGGCATGGGGATGGGCATGGGCCTGCTGCCTCTCTCCCTCCCGGGCCAGGGCTGCTCCACGCTCATCCGCCTGCCCCCGGCCTCCTCCTCCTCCTCCACCACCACCAACTCCTGCTCCTCGTCCTCCCACTCGCGGCGGGGCTGGGACTCCCTGGGCCGCTTGCCCACGCTGGGGCTAGAGCGCCGAGCCTTCCCCCTGGAGCCCCAGGTGTCTTTCATTGCCACCATGCCCCGGGACGGCCGGACGCACGCCCGCGCAGGGGGCCCTGGGCTGGGGCTGCAACTGCTCAGGGAGCTGGAGGAAGACTGTGGGCTGCCCACCGCCTACCCTTTACTG
Organism: Engraulis encrasicolus; assembly: GCF_034702125.1. Lineage (NCBI taxonomy): Eukaryota > Metazoa > Chordata > Actinopteri > Clupeiformes > Engraulidae > Engraulis > Engraulis encrasicolus. The sequence continues at coordinate 24,969,643 of NC_085863.1, read as the reverse complement.
GGACGGAGCACGGCGGTCTGAAAGGTGCACGGGCGATGGGGTGTTTGGGAGCTCGGTAAAACTGACGAGGTTACTCCTGCCCACCACACAACAGTCTGAGAGGGGTTTGTTGGGGGCATTGGGGGAGAGATTATTACTGCCCACCGCTTACTGCCTTCACTGGGACGCAACACGATGGTCTGACTAGGGGAAAGACTCCGAGGTGTCCGCTGCGGATATGTCATAGGGGTGCATCTGAAAGGCGGTCTGGGGTTCGGTAAAACTGAGAAGGTGACTCCTCAATCTGAACGCCGAACAACCTCCTTGATTTGAACGATGAACAACCTCCTCGATCTGAACGCTGAACAACCTCCCCAAGCAGCCGGGAGTTCTGTCATCTGATTGCTCCTCTCGCTCCTCTCACTGCAGAGAGAGGCTGGTGCTCATCTGCATGTCCTGCCAATTTTTTCTCTCTGAATTTTTGTTGTCATCCATTTGAGAAGACAACCGAGGATTTTATGTTTGTGTTGCTCACAGCTCAAATGATTAAGGGGGCTGAAGTGGATAATGCTGACTACCAGGAGCACGTTTGTGCAGCCTGTCTCTTCTCCTCCTCCATCTCCGTTTGTGTGTCTTCCATCCTTCTCCCTTTTTCCTCTCCTCCTTGCCCTCTTATCCTGCTCTCTAGAATTAGAGTGGCGGATCTGGAACTCCAACGTGAATTACTGTTGCCATGACTTCCAGGATTCTCTTGAGGGGGTAGGGGTGGGGGTGGGTGGGGGTGTGTTGTGGGGTGCTTTCTCTCTTGAGTGTTAGGCTCACCCTCTCTTCATCTCTCTCTCTCTCTCTCTCTCTCTCTCTCTCTCTCTCTCTCTCTCTCTCTCTCTCTCACACTCACTCTTTCTCTCTTTCTCTCTCTCTCTCTATCTATCTCTTTCTCTCTCTCTCTCTCTTCCGCTGGTGTTATGAACTCTATTTTGAGGACCAATCTACAAGAACTGAAACCAAATTACATTTCTGGTGCAATGAAAGAAAAAACAACTACACTGTAAAAACGGAACCAGAGGTCTGCTCAACAGAAGAAGACATTTCTGTTCCCTCTTTTTTCTGAACTGATCATGTTCCTGTACGGATTGCAATGTGAGGTAACACTTTACTTGACGCCGGTGTCATAAGCATGTCATTACAGTGACAAACATTTTATGACTGTTGGCCTTAAGTGACATTCGGTTATGGCAAAGACAACCTTCACTTATGGCCAACAGTCATAAAATGTTTATGACATGGACATAATGTTTATAACTTATCTACAGGTATGACTGTGTCATGACACTATTATGACACTTTAATGACTTGCTTATGACATCGGCGTCAAGTAAAGTGTTACCCAACGTGAGCTATCAAATGAAGAAGGGTGCCAATGCCACGGCGGATTTTTTTTTTCTTTTTATTCTTCATCAAATCTTGAATCTTTCTGTGAATGCTGAAGAAACTGAATTTCAAAATTGAATTTCATTAGGTTACCTCCTCATTCAAACCTGACTCTGTTTTTGGTTGATCATTTGGTTTATTGTGTAAGGCACAGTGGGCTACTGTAGCTTGGTAAGGGTCACCTGTCGTATAAGCTTGGGGTGGCTAGTGAACCAGTATCACCTATAGCCATCTGTCCAAATGTTATGGTGCCACCAATAGGGCTTGTTGAACTTTTTTTAGATTTTTAAATGTTTGTCTGCAGAAGAAAGAAAGGTCTGGGTCTCTGTAAAAGAAAACAAAAACCAATGGTAACACAATTTGACATGGTCTATAGTACATAAGGATGTCCTGATGTCCAACCATCATTAAAATGACATGACACATGTCAAGAACATTAATGACACATTAATGATGTTTATGACTACTGGCATTATGTCATTATGTTTTTGGAATGTCACGTTGACAGTGTTTTGGTGTCATGGCATTCCAAACATAATGACACATTCTGACAACAGTCATACACATCAACAATGTGTCATTTATGTCCCTGAAATGTGTCATGTCATTCTTACGGCGGCTACATGGCACCCTTATGTAGACCAAGTAAAATGCTTTCCAAAAACCGACAAATCCATTTGCTCTGCAATTAGTTTTTTGTTCATCCTGTGAATGAGCAACAGCGACCGACTGTCTTTATTAGTTCTGCCACTTCGAGGCATAGCCACGTCATGCTCAGCTGCTTGTTTTGTTCCTCCGCAGAGGAGCGGCCACACTGCACCCACAGCCTTGAAGAAGAAGAAGGAAGGAGTGATTTCCATGAAAGGAGCCCATTGCCTCCCTTTTGTTGCCTTTTGATGTCACTGGGGTGCTTGTGTTCTGTTTAATCCCCATTGTGTACTGACTGAGGGTAACCCGGCTCCTTCTTCTGCACAGCAAGCCTCCCCCGGCTGCCATCATCACTGCCATGTCCGTCAGTCTGTCTGTCTGTCTGTCTGTCTGCCTGTGTGTGTGTGTCTGTCTGTCTGTCTGTCTGTCTGTCTGTCTGTCTGTTTGTCTGTCCGTCTGTCTGTGTGTGTGTGTCTGTCTGCCTGTCTGTCTGCCTGCCTGTCTGTCTCTCTGTCTGTCTGTCTGTCTGCCTGCCTGTCTGTCTCTCTGCCTGTCTGTCTGTCTGTCTGTTTGGAGATGTGCATGTCGTGCTGCTGGCCTTCTCTTGTATACAGTGCTGGACTGGGAGCAAAAAAGGGCAGAGCAGTTTTGCGAGCCCCTCTCTAATTTGAGCACAGTAAATTCTGCAGTGTTAGTTCATCGGTTACAGTGTAGAAAGTTAGTGTGAAAGTTGACTCTCTGTTACTTTCTTCAGGCCGAACAGAACAGTGCCGGTGCCCGTTCTTGCACCAGTTATGTTCGGAACTAAAGTGCTAACCTGTGAACCACCCATGCTCACTACCGGCTCTGAACTTTTATGTATTTGAGTATTTGTTGCCCAGATGAACTTGCTGATGTCCACATTGTCATCTCGGTTCACAGGGAAGAAAATTATGATTTTTCAGTTCGCATTGCAAACCAACTTCCTGGTTCCAGAATGCTCAGACTTTGTGAAGTGAACATGCTAGCCAGTTAGAGATTAAGTGCGGTAATGGAACCAGCGCGGTTCTCTGTCGGCCTGAAAGCGCCTTCATTGTTTGTGGGCCATGTGGCCATGTGGCCATGTGGGCCATTCTGGGAAATGCCCTGTATACCAGATGACCTGTCCAGGCCTGCTTGCACTGTATGTGGCGTTCAGATCTGTTCAGACTGAATTCTCCCTGGTCCCTTCTGTCATTTTGAACATCCTCCTTACCACACAGACACGGACACAGACACAGACACAGATACACACACACAGATACACACACACACACACACACACACACACACACACACACACACACACACACACACACACACACACACACACACACACACAGCAAAAAAGGCAATTAGCAAATACAGCATTAGCATAAAATCACAGATTCATGCGGCCTTGCAAAACACTTACTGTCTCAGCTTTGCATATTTCGCAGCTGTAGAGAAAAGCAACACTGAGGTTTAAAAAAGCAGGATAATACAGAACAGACCAGATGACGTTGAGAAAAACAACGTTGTTTTGTGACATTTAACACGGTTTACTGCTCGATGGCGGTTGGAGTTTTATCACATCGTAACACCAGTTACACCGCATTCAACTCTAAATATGACTTCAATATATAATGTCGATTACATGCTATTGGATCAGCAAGATTGATCTATCATAATTTGTAATTTGTAAGGTATTACATCACAAATCACTTCAATAAGCTAAACATAAGCTACATTCAATCTAATCATTGGACAACAAAGGTCTTATTATGTTCGACAATTCTCTGTGTTTTTTTTACGAGACTATATTATTTTTGGACAAAAGGATTGGGATCAACAGAAATATTACATTGATATTCTATATTTAGCCTCCTTTGTAATACAGGTTCCCAAACATCTATCTGAGCAAAACAAAACATACTCATAAGAACACATAGGGCGAAGGGATGCCTTTTCTTTACGCTGGTTTCCGTAGTGGTATGCTCATACTGTGTTGAGCCAGAGAGCACAGGAAGGACTCTGGGAATATGAGAGCCTTTTGTCATTAGACCATTATGTGCCATATAAGGCAACCAGACCATTATGTGCCATATAAGGCAAGCAGAGCTGAATGGGGGACATTGCAGTGACCCTGCTGAAAGCACCTCCACTACTCACTGCACTGCCGTACACTACCGCACCGTGTGTGTGTGTGTGAGAATGAGAGCGTGTGTGTGTGGGTGGGTTGTGGTGCGTATCCATGATAAAAGCCTCAGACGTATTTAAGGGCCGTGGGCTGTTAACCCCCATGTGTATAGTACCTCCATCAATTGGCATGTGAAACAGCGGCTGTTACATTATATGGTATACATATACAATATATAATAGGCCTATATACTATGTATATATTCTATATACAGTATATTGTATATGATGGACAAATAGCTTTCCTTCCCCAAAAAAACATGGGAGCCTTTTCTTTTTTAAAGACAACTGACAACTGAGACAACTGTGCTGGGGGAGGCTGCATCCATTCCATGAGTCCCTTCCTATGCGGGTCCTCATAGCATACAGTATTCACTAAGAAACACGTGTTTAATCCACAGCAAACCCCTGCAGCAAACCCCTAGTCTTCTTTTCAATTTTTTTCAGACATCTTAAGAAAGGCTTTTTTTGCCTTTATTTGCCAGGACAGTGAAGCTTAAGACAGGAAGTGAGTGCGGAGAGAGACGGGGAAGGGTCGGCAAATGACCCAGGCCGGGAATCGAACCCGGGTCGGCCGCATAGCAAACGAGTGCCCTACCATTTGCGCCACGGTAGGGCTGCAAATGTCTTAACTTGTTTTGTTTTTTTAATGCGGGATCATATCTTGGAGACTGTAATGATTACATTATTGATGTGTTTTACATTATTTTTTTTAAACATTATTGACGTTTTGTTTTTTTTAATATGGGTATGTTTAGGAGTGGCAGGTGTGCTACAGTATGTGTTCTTATAAGACCCTATATGTTTACTGTTGTGTCTGCATGTCTTATCATTGAGTGAAAAGAAAGCCTTTAAGCAAATCCCTTTCAATTTTAGCCTCCTGGTGGCCAGCCTCAGCTGAAGAAGTGTTAAGGAAATGCTTAATTTGTATGTAAATACCCTTCTAGTTTGTAGTAGACGAAGTGTCAATTCATGACAAATGATGTTGTCATTGCAGCCAGAGCATTTTTCAGCGGTGGCAAGGATATATTTTAAACATAGTGTGTATTTTTGTGAATTGGGCTACTATAGGTTAATGTGTTCAATTGAAATGAGACCTATTTTTTCAGACATCTTAAGATAATCTGGAGCACCTTAACGCTACCCCACAAAAAGAATGATATTTTTGTAACGGAATCAACTGGATTTGTGACAATCAGTTATGGTAAAGGTGATCATTTTACCATGTGCTACTACTACATCAAATTCTAGTCAATTTGCGAAGGTTGTAAGATTTGTTTAAAAAGATGATCACAGCAGATGAATGTGTGATGAGAGGGTGTTGTTTATGATAAACAGAATTAAAAACTCTCAACACAGACTTTCGCTGTTTGTGTGTGTGTGTGTGTATGTATGTGTGTGTGTGTGTGTGTGTGTGTGTGTGTGTGTGTGTGTGTGTGTGTGTGTGTGTGTATGTATGTGTGTGTGTGTGTAATCAAGGTTCATTTGGTCAATCAAGGTTTCCATTGGTTAGACACACGACTGTTTTGTTTTTGTACAGCTCTTCAAACTCCTTGTCAAAGTACCATATGAAGAGTGTATGTAGTCTTGCTTCGAAAATGTGAGCCATGTGTTCAGTCACTTCTATTTTCGCACTTCTTTTTTTTCTTAAATCCTGCCTTTGCCTGGCTTTTCCATTTCAGTATCCATCTCTGAAGAAAGGAGAGAGACAGAGGTGCAAACAGACTCATCTCTTTCTCTTCACCATCCATCTCTCGCTCGCTCGCTCGCACACTTTTTTTTTTGCCTTGTACTGCCAGTATATGTGTTGCTAGGAGACAGGCCAGGAGAAGACCTCTCCGTGTCTGTTTACATAAAATGAGAGAGCAAAAGGGGTGGGCGTGTGGGGATTGTGGGGGTAGGGCTGTCCATCCATCCATCCATCCATCCATTCCATTCCGTGGCATTCTATTGCCATAGCAGCACACAGCTGTTGTCACAGTAGTGTGTCACTCCTGCTCGTCGCTGACACCCACAGGTTTGTCCTAACTAGTACACACAAGCCCTATAGCATTCAACACACGTCACTTTCTACTGGGTTGAAGGGACACAGGTGACGCTTAGCCAGCTTATCTAGACTGCGTCTTTTTTAGATGCCTCATGTTTGTGGCTTAGTGGAGAGCGAGAGGCAGAAATTGCAAGATCGACCATCTGGAGTCTGTGAAATGATCATCGGCATCATTAATGTAAAAATGATAATTATCACATCATTAATGTAAGATGTCAGAGCCTGCAGCCTGCAAGATCGAGGACAGTGACGCACTTGTAATCATGCCACAGGCTTCTTGTTTGACACCTTCATTCAAGACGTTTTCTATGTCTAAATAGAGACATCTGCACTAAGCCTTCTGTGAACCTTGATGCATTTTATTCATAAGCAGCTTTCAACACAGACAAGACATTTTTTTAGAGATAATACACAAAGAAAATGTGTTGTTGGGTGGTTTTGAAAGGTACACATGGATGTTGATGCACGACGTGCTTTAAAATCAGCTGATGTTGTTGTGGGCCCAACACACAGGCTCATGCAGGTTGTATGGCATTATTGTCTTAACAAATGAAATAATCACAAAAAACTGCATTTTATGTTTGCGTGGGTCATCCATGTCGTTTGGTGATCTGAAAATGTTACATAAGTGTGCAAAAAAGTTTTTTAAAAAATCATTAGGGGGGCAAAAACATACACACAGTACTGTATATGCTCTTTCACACCCGGACCACAGGGGCTGTCAAACAGGGGGGTAAACTGTGAGTTACCAAGGCCCCATATATACAGTATAGGGGGTCCGTTGGAGCTGATTGTACATAGGGCCCACAATTTGCTGCTACGCCCTGGCTGATCTTTAAGCATGTCACACATCAACATCCATGTGACCCTCTGATGAAGGCGGAAGCCCTACTGTCGGAAACATGTCAGGTAAAAGATAACACTTTTACATGTCTGAAGAACTATAAGAAAAAAACAAAGTTTTACTCAGTTATGCCTCTTTTCCACTGACGCTTTCTGGTAGGCCTACAGCTTGACACGGCGCGACTCGGCCGCCAAATTTTGCTTTTCGAGTAGGCACGACACAGCTCAATCATAAAGCAAAAAGTGGCGTCCGAGTCGCGTTTTGACAAGCTGTAGGACTATCAGAAAACTCTGCAGTGGAAAAGAGGCATTAGACATCATGAGTGTCATACACCAAAGTGTTGCCCTGAGCGTAAACTCTTGTGGTGATAAATAAGGCCATGGTAATCGTTCTCCTCTCTTCTACCAGTCAATGCTGTGTAATGTTTACTTGAATGTCTGCTCTGCGTTTAGTTGGACTGCCATGTTGCATGCAATTGACGTAGATGTGAGTGTGTGTGTGGGCGCATTTGTGCGGTTATATTGCATTCGTGTGTGGGTGGATGCATGTACAGTACAAGTCTGAGTGTGTGTGTGTGTGTGTGTGTGTGTGTGTGTGTGTGTGTGTGTGTGTGTGTGTGTGTGTGTGTGTGTGTGTGTGTGTGTGTGTGTGTGTGTGTGTGTGTGTGTGAGGCACCAATGAAATGACTCAAGATGCATATAACGTCACTGCTGCTATTTGTTTCCTTTTTTCTCAATGTGTTGACCTTGGGTCATCTTGACATACGTATCCATGAAATAAGATACTCACTGGAATTCGGCACTATCTCCCCCCAAAAATTGTGGAGAGCACTCCGGATTCATTCATTCCAATCTCCGGTAGTTCACTGTGATTTCACACTCAAATGGATTAAGGCACTGAGGATAAAGAGAAGATAGCAGGCCCTACTTGTCAACACAGAATCATTTGAATAACTTTGGATGAAGATGTCAAACTTAATTGACTAAATATTAAGAAGACTGTCATTTGGGAGAAACTTAAGCGTTGTGTATTCTATTGTTCTACCATCTCGCACATCAGAAAAGAGCTGCAAAAATGAATTGGAGTTTTTCAAAGTCTTTTATTAACATACATAAGCACATAGCATGTCACCAAAATCTTGTGCTTGTTTCAAAAACAGTGTGTGAGAAGCAGACCGAAAACAGGGAAAGAGTATAATTTAGAAAATTATATATTTATATATATTTTCCCAAAAATAAAAATAAAATCAAAACAAAAAGGTTGCCTAGCCTTGCATCTGGGAGGGAGAGAGAGATAGAGAGAGGAGGAGGAAGAAGAGGAGAGTACTATTATTCATTAGTTGCTGTGGTATAATACAAGTATAGTTGTAGCAGTAGTCGCAGAAGTGTTGTCATAGTAATCTTCTACCTGTAGTGTGGAGGAGGGGGGGGGCATGGGGATGATAATAGATACTAAAAGGGGGCAGATGGGGTTGTTGGGTGGGGTCAGAGTTGGGGTGAGGTTACACTTTATTTTGGGGAGAGGGCATCTGTGGTTATTGTTAAAGATGCTTCCATTTTGCTCCTTCCTTATGGGGAAAGGGGGAGTGGGGAGGAGGGGGCACTCTCCATCTCTTGGTGAAGAATGTTCTGGGAAGTCACTCTGTTTTAGTAGGGCGTAATCAAGAGTGCCGTGTGTGTCAATCCCAGCTATATGTACAGAACAATGCAACATTGTTTGTGGTTTTATTGCTTCTGCGTGTACAGTTATTCTCCAGTCAGGTGTTTTTAAAAATGCAAATGACATTGAACAGGGTTCACTTGAATCACTCAAAGCGCAGTTAAACACATACACACGCACACACACATACAAAAAAAAATGAAAAACAAAATAATCGAATGCAAGCAAGGAAGACAGAGGACAGTCTAAGCCTTAATAGAGTATTTGCTTCAGAATTTAAAAAAAGGAAAACGCACCATGGTAATAAAAACGTGACTATAATGTCAGAAATGTAACTGTTATTTGGTCTCTAAGGGACAAGACAAGTTCATAACAATGAAGCGTTGAGGCTAAAGATGGGCTAAGTATAGTGCATACGTACAATAAGACTTCAACACAAACAAGATATCATATGTAAATGTTACGGCATTCTAGATATATAAGTAAGTATATCTGACTGAATCTCTGATAGTTCATGATTGGCAGTGATTTGGCAATGAACAAAATGAGTGAAGTGACTAGTTTATTTCAGTTCCTAATGAACAGTACTGATTTCTTAACGGCATAGCCTACATACTGAGACACTGAGTCGTTTGACTTCCCCTGAACATTTCTAAGTGGTCAACCCAAATCACTCTCCTCACTCACTCACTGAGGTCTGGACTGGTCAGAGATTGACCCCCACTAAAAAAAAGTGTTAAGCATTAAGACATGGCCCCTGTTGTAAGTTTGCCGTTACCAAGAATATGGCAATGACCACGTTGTAACATATTCCTAAAGACACTGTGTAACGTTGTAGCAGCAGTGTCGTATGGTAGTAAAGTATTTTCAATGACTACTACAGCGTTTCACAGGGTGTGTGTATTATTATTTAGGCTATGAAACAGTTCTTTTCTTTTCAGAAATCTTTCTGACTGGAACTCCAACCAATCCTCAAGCGCATTCTAGAATGCTGCTACTGATTATGACATTGTCATGGCAATCTCCCGATATTGGCTCCAGTGAAATGTCCCACTGGGGAGGCGTGATGTCACGCTAACTCATTACATGTCACGAGCAGCCACGGCTCAGAGATCCTGTTATAACTATACCCAGTCAATCTCCTCGCCCCTCGTCTCCCTGCACCGTCAACTTTATTGTCTGCAACATGAGAGCTAAATAACAGTTATAGCTGTCTTTTCCTCCTGGCTCCAGGCCTAATCATAGTAGCTGAGTCAAGATTACTACGAGGGAACACTAGCAGGAATGACTTGTGTGAGTTGTCTGGTGTGCTGAGGGATGCTATTTGTGATGCTCTTTTTTCCCCTTCAGGGACATCTTAACTTTTCAAGATGACGGCTGCTCTCACTTTTAAGAAATACAGTACAGTACTGTTTAACTCAGGATAGCCCTACAGGTCTGAAGCAGAACCAGCCAATGCTAAGTACTAAAGACACGCCACCCCTTCAAACAGATAAAGTTAGTATGATGGTTACAGTGCATGGAGGGTGGCAAACTAATCTGGAAATGCCTTTCCGCCTGTCAGAACCAGTGAAATTATTTTGGAAACATTATTTTAAAGCAGAAAAAAAGACTGTTGCTCTACCACTCCAAGTATGATTATGACTAATTATTACAAGTCTCTCTGAATATGCTTGCCAATTGGAAATCTGTTCTTTTCCTGTTTTAATGCCATCACTACTGCTTTGCTCTGATGTCACTGTATTTCTGCATTATTATGGCATGACTATTATAGGCCTGCTGACCACGTAACAGAAACTTCCTAAGTCTGAAATCCTATCTTATCTTGAGATAGGAAGGGATTTAGGAATTTTGGTATTACAGAAGGAGATTTCCTAACTTAACTTGGGAAGAAATCCTATCTTAAGCTGACTGAAAGTGTCACAGGTCAGATCCCAGTCACACTGGTAACAGACAACAAACAAGTCCAGTTGTGCAGCTTGTTGTTGCTGGGTGGGCATTTTTCTAAAGCCACTGGTAACAAAATGCTTTTTTTGGTAAACGTTGACATTTGGTTTTGTCATCGTTGCACACCACCATCGTAGTCTACACACCTTCAGTATTTCTTCCTGACCTAGTTGGAGGTGCCACACTCGTTTATCTTCCTCCTGAATACCAGCCAGTTCCAGCTAAAAAGCAACAGCGGGTTGGCTGCTCTGTCTGTTTGAGTTCCTACTGGCTGCCTTTGTGTGACTATGGACCAATGGGCTGCTGCGCACAGCAACTGCCATGACCTGACATTTGGGGGCCATCGATCAAGTGAAGAGGACACTGACTGGAGAAGTACATCATGATGTCAGCACTTCCAGATGCTGCTGCCTTTCTGACAACGCTTCGAATGGAGTTTTTTTACAGGTATGTCACAAAAACTGAAAAAATCACCACACACACACACACACACACACACACGCACACACACACACACACACACACACACACAGACATGCACGCACGCACGCACGCACGCACACACGCACGCACACACACACACACACACACACACACACACACACACGCACACACACACACACGCACACATACACACACAATTCATCCTCAGACTTGAAACATCCATTCAGAATGGGTGCTCTAAAAACATTAGTTATTGCCTAAATTAGTTTACACAGCCTTGCTACTCTCTCTACCTAACGACTCCCAGAGGGGTGCCTGGTGCTGAACCACAGATGACCCGGACGTCATCAGGACAGATCAGGCCCAGAAGTGGATGAATCCAAGTTTCAGAAAGAGTCGAAGACTAAGTCGAAGGAAAGTCTTCACTCACAGTAACGCTGAGGCTTTCATACAGCAGCTCATTGCTGTTATTTAAGACTCGAGTACTATGAGTTCATTTAGATCATATTAAGACATCGCAGCCCAAGTGAAGTCCTAAAGTAACGTTAAAATATATAAAATTAAATATCGAAATATCCCCAATAATGATGGTCAAACATCCACCCCTGTACTGCTTTGCAGACTAAAGTCTATTGTCTTTTGGTCTTGGGTGATGATGACTTTGGCAAAAAAGACAAAAAAAATGACTGGACCTTACAAGGACCAGATTAGTTAAGATGGTATTGGCTTAAACCACCTGAAACTGGGTTCATTCAGCTCTGGGCCATCTAGCAAAAGGGAGCCACAGCTGGGCCAAGTTCAGTTCCAAATGTGGGCCAGGTCTGGTACCAGTAGGTCCGGTTGCTAGGTAGTTACTGTAAAAGTTCTGATGGCCAGCTGCAGCTTTTCGCTCTACTGGGTCCACTTGTGACAGTACTGTACTGTACTACTACTGTACTCGGGCCAGCCACATAATTTCACCTTTTCTCACGTCACAACGTATTGCAAATTGGCACAAAACACAAATACAGAGCATTTTTAATATTATTTTTTTTATATTATAATATTGTTTTTTTCATCAAAACTAACTGGGATGACCTACTATGAACAATTGTATAGAGACGGACAGCACTGTCTTTTCTGATATGCACTGTCCTCAACAAAACCAACAAGGAAATAAAAACCCAAACAACAATAACAAAAATAAAAAATAATAATCACAATAAAAAATCACTAGCGAGGCTGCCAAACACTACCACGACCTCGTCCAGCATTACTCCTCCTTCATGGTGCCCATAATACTGTAGCACCCGTGCCTGCCCTAACCCTGCCCTGCCCTGTACTGTACTGCCCTGTACTGTACTGTACACATGACAGCCATGCAGAGAGATCTTCAACTGATCCACAGAGAGACCAGTACAGGGGGTCCATGTCTGACAGAAGAGACTTCGCATGTCTGACACAAGAGGCGTCGCATGTCTAACACGAGAGAGAGAGACAGAGAGAGAGAGAGAGAGAGAGAGAGAGAGAGAGAGAGAGAGAGAGAGAGAGAGAGAGAGAGAGAGAGAGAGAGAGAGAGAGAGAGAGAGATACATTAAGACCGAGTAATGAAGGGAAGGGAAGGTGGTGATGGAGGGATTGATGGAAAAGGGGAAAGGGAGAGATGGGGAAACGGAGAGAGAAATAAAAGACACAGAGAGAGAGTATCTGTTTGCTACTGTGCTGCACTCTGGATTGTAACACGGAGTCTAATGGGTTTTTTTTCTTCATACAACACAAGTTAGTGCTACGATACATTAGCACGGGGCGCTACTCTGCATAGCAAAAGAGAAAAATGAAATAAATTAGAACACATACGCACACACATACGCATACACACATTATGTGTTGTCTCTCTCTGACCCATACACATATACATAGAAACACACACGCGCACGTACATACTCGCACACACACACGCACACACATGCGCACACACACACGTACACACATGCGCACACACACCAAGAGCTCATCACCTCACTGGCATCTTTAACAATACCCCAAATCATTCACAGGTGGATAATTAAGTATTTTGTTTCCCTCTAAAATAATATAATTCCGTTTTTTTGTTGTTGTTGTTTTTGAAAATGTTACTCTTATTGTTTTGATGCAAGATGCTTGTTGTTGTTGTTGTTGTTTGGACTGCCATGGAGACGTCGTCATGGCGAAGAGGTACGGTAACCACGGCGACACCTCCAACTCTCCTCCTTTAATCATCATCCATCCCTCCATCAGCATCCCAGCAGGTCACGTCAATCGCTGCAACAACACAGACAGAGAGAGCACACCTTTACCCTCTTTCCTTTTACTTCTGTCTGTCTTTATCTCTATCTCTGTCGCGCTCTATCTCTCTCTTTCTCTCTGTCTCTCACTCTCTCTCACTCTCTCTCTCTCTCTCTCTCTCTCTCTCTCTCTCTCTCTCTCTCTCTCTCTCTCTCTCTCTCTCTCTCTCTCTCTCACACACACACACACACACACACACACACACACACACACACACACACACACACACATTCTTCCAGAACATCGTACCAGGTCACATCATGCACGCCTGTGTGTGTGTGTGTGTGTGCACCCTCACTAGGGGGTGTATGCGGGATCTTGGAGAGGGTGTCCTTATGGTGTGTGTGTGTGTGTGTGTGTGTGTGTGTGTGTGTGTGTGTGTGTGTCCTCACCAGGGGCTGTTGAGTGCATGGGCATCTTGTAGTGTGTGTGTGTGTGTGTGTGTGTGTGTGTGTGTGTGTGTGTGTGTGTGTGTGTGTGTGTGTGTGTGTGTGTGTGTGTGTGTGTGTGTGTGCGTCCTTACCAGGGGGTGTGGAGTACATGGGCATCTTGGGGAGGTTGTCCTCATGGTGTCCGCTCTCATGAGAGAAGTAGCCATCATTACCCTGGGGGAGACAAACACACACACACACACACACACACACACACACACACACAAACGTGCGCACATACACACAAACAAACACGCACGCACGCGCACGCACGCGCACGCACGCACACACACACACACACACACACACACACACACACACACACACACACACACACACACACACACACACACACACACACACAAACACACTTTAATATGACACTTGGGCTTGCAGGGTTTATAAATCTCAGCTCTCGCGACTAACTGTTGGCAGAGGGGGTTTCAGGCGTTGGCCACCATTGCCACACTGCCCATTCCTACGCAAACTATTTCTTCTCATTTTGTTTTGTTTCCTGTTTTAGTCAAAACCAACAGCATAGAGTAGAATACGTAGAGAGACACTTTATTGATCCTGACGGAAAGTTAGCAAGTGAGTTAGAATCTTTACTGTCCCCATGCGTACATTTTTCTCAGCAAGAGAGACACACAAGGCATGTCCACATTTACTTCAAAAAGTAATGTAAGACATTTGGACACTGGACAGGGAAATCCTGGGAAAAGCCTGGGAAATCCCACACTGCTTTGTTTGCACAATCGTTTCGATTGAGGTAGGGAGCCAATCTAAGAGCAGGGAGGGATGGAAAGATGATGGTGCGTCGTACAGCCCACTGACTTGAATCATTGGCACAGCCAAAACCTTAAGCGTTTCAAACGAGTGGCTGCTATTGTTTACTGTACTACATTAGTGGTGCTTACTGTAATCTACCAAGTGTGCATAACCTGGGAAAGTTGCAGACGTAGACCTAGTCTATTCTTACAGGAATCGATAAGAGAACCGTTAGGTAAACTGCCAAGCGATTCCATTGAATTGAAACGCACGGAACCGGTTCTCAACAAGAACCAGTTCTCGGGTCCCAAGCCTAGAATGTATTCCTCGACAAATGGAAGCTTGGATACACCAAAATACTGTATATCTCACTTGTGATTATGGTCTGGTATGAACCAGGCAAAGTCGGACTGACATTACTGCCAATAATGGTGCTGTTCCCTACAGGGCTAATAGTTTCACCCTTTGATCGCCCCCTAGTGGAATTTTAAATAAATGCAGCTGATGAGGAATGAGAGCAGCATCTGCAGAAAGAGGGAGAGCACCACACAACATTCCTGCTGGGGTCAAAGCCATTAGCTACTGCTGGCTTCCTGGCTTTTCATTAGGCAGCCCTGACTAGTCAAAAGTTTTTGGAACAAACAGACAGAGGGAAAAAAAACTGAATGACAGAATGTGTGTGTGTGAGAGAGAAAGAGAGTGAGAGAGAGTGAGAGTGAGAGTGAGAGTGAGAGTGAGAGTGAGAGTGTGTGTGTGAGAGAGAGAGAGAGAGAGAGAGAGAGAGAGAGAGAGAGAGAGAGCACTCACAACCGCTGCTACACTCTTCCTACACTCTTCTTTATTCTCAGACACGTTCATGCGTACCTCTCTGGTCTTTGTGCATGCCAACAATCAGTCTGGAGTGCTGCCTTACTTTGTTAATTTGTTAGCATTGAGTACCAAACACAGCTGAAGTTCAAAGTGAACAAGCTTTTCTACATGTTCCCTATTTGAATATGCTTGCATACCAATTACAGTGAGTTACACAATCCAACCCAAGTGTAGTTACAAAAAGTCAAACGTACAAATCTTCTATGTAGAAAAAATGTGCACTATTTAATATAAATGGTGTAATAACACCAAAGGTGCATTTTGACAGTACATTGTTATCTTAACATAGTGCCTAAATACTAACTAAGTACTGCAGACTGATTGCATGCACAAACAAAGACAAGAGAGGTATGCAAGAACTCATCTCAGATCAGCGAAGAACGTAGTTCAATATGGAAACCTGGGGGACGGTTCCTTTAAGTGTGTACGTACCTACTCCAGAGGTCCCCAACCTTTCTGGGGCAGAGGGCTACTGGGGGCTATCCGAGGGCTACAAAGGGCTACTGGGGGCTACTAGGAGCTACCCGAGAGCTACCCGAGAGCTACTGTGGGCTACTGAGGGCTACCCGATTGCTACCAAGGGCTACCCGAGGGCTAACCTATTGCTGCCAAGGGCTACCTGAGGGCTACCCGATTGCTACCTGAGGGCTACCCGAGGGCTACTATACCAAGGGCTACTGAGGGCTACTAAGGGCTACCCGATAGCTGTCAAGGGCTACTGTGGGCTACTGAGGGCTACCTGATGGCTACCCAAGGGCTATCCAAGCACCCAGCATTAAACATCAGTGCACTGACACAAGCGTGCCATTTGAGACAGCGCTGTCTGCCTTGGGAGCTCACCTGCCGCTGCTGCTGGGAGTCCCCATTGGTCATGGTCAGGGGGGAGCCCCCGTCCTGCTCGCCGCCCTCCCCCAGGTCGAGGTCCTGCAGCCCGGCCAGGGAGGCGTGCTGAAGGGCCTGCTGGTAGCTGGAGGTCTGCTGTGGGCCGGCGTCCGAGTCCAGCCCGGACACCAGGTCCACCAGGCTGCAGTCTCCCTTGTTGTCGCCGGGCGCCTCGTCGAAGCTGAGCAGGGGCATGGGCCTCCTTCCGCTCCCCTCCTCTCCGCCGTCTCCGTAGGAGGGAGAGGAGGAGGAGGAGGAGGGGGAGGCTACTGCTGGGGCACGGGAGGTGTCGCCGAAGGGGTCTCCGAAGGGGTCGGTGGTGGTGGTGGTGGTGGAGGAGCCGAAGGGTTGGTCCTCCATCTGGGTGTTGTTGTAGGAGGGGGAGTTGGGGTCCGGTTCACCTGCAGGGGGGAGAGGACATGCACATGCATGGACAGAGACATACACACACACACACACACACACACACACACACACACACACACACACATGACATACATACACACACACACATACAAACACACACGCCAACACACGTACAGATATACACAAGCACACGCGACAGATAGATCAGACAGATACACATACATACACAGACACACACACACGAACATGAGCGCACGCGTGCACGCACACACGCGTGCACGCACACGCACACACACACACACACACACACACACACACACACACACACACACACACACACACACACACACACACACACACACACACACATAAACAGCTGTTAGAGTCGGGGCTGGGGCCAGATGGCAGTTCAGAATCTGTGACCTCAGGGTCAGATTAAGGTCACGTCAGGGTTAAGTTAGCTTCAGCTCAGGGTCAGATGGAGGTCAAGTGAAGGTCATATCTGTGCCACATACTGAATGGTCCAATTAGGTAGTTTACTAAAGAAGGTGTCTATTCCCTGTAAGCGGACGTGCAGCTAGTTTTGAGATATATATTTTTTAAAACAGGCCTCAGATAAATAAGTGAACACACACGCACGCACATACACATGCATGCACGCAGGAACATGGAATGCTTAACATTCATGTAGTCTTTAGTAGTCTAGTAGATTTTTTTCTGTTTGGACTAAATGAAGACTGAACTTCACAAGACTGCAACCTTTGTACCCCCTGGTGGCCAGTATACGTAAGGACAAGATATAAAAGGTCACACACATCCCATGCTGAGGCACATAAGGAATAGAACTGAGGTGTTTACGCATACAGGTATAGATACACACACACGTACAGTGCAGGGGTATAAACACATGTTTAGTATCACACAGATAAAACAACCGCTAAACTATTCAC
>NC_085863.1:24916877-24946877 GCF_034702125.1 Engraulis encrasicolus | reverse complement strand
TTTACCATTAATCTACTTTATGCAGTAGCTGTCACCGGTTACAACATATTGTACAGGTATTAGCTAGCTAGCATGTCCAGGGAGTTCAGATTCATAGGTGTGCAGAGCATGTGACACCACTGAACAAGTTGAGAATGTCACAAAGAATGGCCTGAGAGAAGGAGAGTGGGCCTCAATTCTTCTTAACTAATAGTAACAACAATGCTATTCACATTGCTAGACTGAGGAGCACACCTCAAAGTCATACTATCTACGAAATACACATACTGTATCTGGACACTAATACATGAAAAAATTGGTTTCCTGTGTATCTTGACCCATCAAATAACCACATTTATTAGAGATTCCCCAGAGTCCACATTTCCAACATTTCTTTCACTGGCCTCTTCTCACAGCCATTCTTGGAGGATATTTATTCTTTATCCAGACCACAGCGAACTGGATCCAGAGCTGATAAGGCCAGGCCCATATCATGGACAAAACAGGGCTGCACCAAGGCCAAAACAGGGGCAGATGAGAGTCCAACAAGGGCCACATCGAGGCCAAAACAGGGCCAGGCAAGGGCCAAATCAGGGCTAGATCCGCACTAAACTCTGCACAGCACAAGGACCGAGTTGTTGCCAGTGATGTATACTATACACTACTGTATGGCTGAGGTATGGGTCAGAGTCAAACATGTAAATGCAAAATGTCTGCCAACCTCAACTCATTGCAAAGAATTCTGGGTAGCCTATGTCTTACAAACAAACAGGAGGAGATCTTTACTGTCAGGCCACTGTCTTTCAGTGCTGCGTGTGTTTGTGTGTGTGTGTGTGTGTGTGCGTGTGTGTGTGTGTGTGTGTGTGTGTGTGTGTGTGTGCGTGTGCGTGTGTGCGTGTGATTGTGGGCATACAGTATGTGTGTGTGGTGTGTGTGTGTGTGTGTGTGTGTGTGTGTGTACAGTATGTGTGTGTGTGTGTGTGTGTGTGTGTGTGTGTGTGTGTGTGTGTGTGTGTGTGTGTGTGTGTGTGTGTGTGTGTGTATGCTCGTATGCATATGTGCGTGGGTGTCAGACACACACAGGGCCTCTCTGATGTAGGGACACCCAGAATCCATCGGGCCAAACCACCGTAGAGTATCACAGCTAGAATGTGCCAAAAATAGCCGGCGCATTTACACGTCTGACCTGGGCCATATGTTCGCTCGGAGGGAGAACAGACAAGCTACGGTAGCGTGGAGGAGAGGAGGAGTGCGGAGGAGGTGAGTGGTGCTCGTGGTGGTGGAGAGGGGGACGTGGGAGGGGTGTATGTGTGGGGGGTGGGTGGAGGTTGGGCAGTGAGTATACTACACAAATGAGCGTTGGTGGCGGAAATGTGGGTGGGCGTGGGATTTGGGATTACGTAGTGTGTGTAGAAGTGTTTGTACGTTTCTAAATGTATGTGTAAGGATGCACTACGTGTTATATAGTGAATGTATACAGTAGGTTGTGTAATGTGTAGTATGTGTCCATCTGTGTGGTATGTGCATATGGTATGTGTGTATGAATTAGTAGTGTATATGCATGCATGTAATGTATATGTATGCATGTGTGTTTGGGTTCATGTAGTATCTGTGTGGCAGTAAGTCAGTGTACATGTTTATGCAAAATGCTGCATGTATTAATGGATCTGTGCAGTTTGCATCTGTGTGTGTGTGTGTGTCTGTGTGTGTGTGTGTGCGTGTGCGTGTGTGTGTGTGTGTGTGTGTGTGTGTGTGTGTGTGTGTGTGTGTGTGTGCGTGTGTGTGTGTGTGTGTGTGTGTGTGCGTGCGCGCGCATGTGTGTGTGTGTGTGTGTGTGCGCACGTGTGTGTGTGTGTGCGCTACTGAGGGTGTGTGTGTCCCTTTCATACATACAAGTACTGTATGTGCTATAATGGCTGCTGTGTGTGAGTGCTTGCATGCGTGCAGGTGTGCGGAAAGCAAAAGTGAGTGATGTGAGTGGATGAGGGAGTGGGTGCGTGGATGGATGAGGGGATGAGGGAGTGGGTGAGGGGGATCGCTGCTAGGTGGACAGGGGACTCACTATTTTCACGCCACCTCTTTACGGACGGGGCATGTCGCCTACTTACTTACTGTGCGTCTTAGGGTCTCTGCGCACCGGTTCCGCCAAAGTGCGGCACACTGCTCCGCCAATGACTGATTCCACTCTTCTCTATAGAACCCTGCACACCGGTGCAGATATCTGGATATCTGCACCAGTGTGCGGCCCGAGGTTCTATTGAAAACAGTGGGATCAATCATTGGCGGAGCAGTGGTGCATCGCACTTTGGCGGAGCCAGTGAGCAGAGCCCCTTACTGTACAGCCCCCGTAACAAGGTGGCATGGAAATAATGAGTCCCCACCAGGTGGAGCAGGTGAGTGAGTAGTCTAGAGCTGGAAGAGGGGGAGAGGGGCGTGGTCTAGATGTGTAAAAGGGGGCGGAGTCTAGCTGAGTATAATAGTACCTACCAGGTACACCTGGCTGATGCAACACAGGTGAGGCGCTCGCGGAACACTGCTGAGACAGAAAGGGGCTTTCCACGCGGCCTGGTGGACACGGGACACAGGGCCCACAGCACAGCACAGCCGGACACACACACATATATATACACATACAGATATAGATACACACATAGGACACACATAGGACACACACGCACACATACACACATACATACATACAGTACACAGAGTGACGCCAGACAGGAGAGGATAACAGACGAGAGGAAGACAGTGTGAGGGGACAGGAAGAAACAAACAGAGAGGGACAGTCAGGAGAAGACAGTGTGAGACGGAGAACGAGCGTTAGCGAGAGGGATTGAAGTTTTAAGGAGAGTTTTAAAAGGAGGGTTTTAAAAGATAGTGTTCAGGAAAAGGAGAGAGTGGGAGAGTTAGGAGAGAGGATAAGGAGAGAGTGTTCAGGGAGGAGATTAAAAAGGCAGAGACAGAGAGAGAGAGAGAGAGAGAGAGAGAGAGAGAGAGAGAGAGAGAGAGAGAGAGAGAGAGAGAGAGAGAGAGAGAGTAAATAGTGAGTGAGAAGAAGAGAAGACAAGGAGGAGACAGAGGGAGGTATAAAGTGAGTTTCCATGTTCCTAAGATGTTCATAAACCCTTCTTAAAAGCAGAGCTGTCAACATTTGTCTCTGTAACCAATCAGTGTGTAAGTTTGTGTGCACCGTATGGTTGACTGACCGTGTGCCCAAGTGTGTACGCATTTTGCATACTGTACTGTAGATTAGTGTTAGTTGACTTTTCTGGGATGCGCACACCGAAAAAGCATTACAATTTAATGAAGACTACAAGATTAGCTTCAGTTGTTGTAGCCCATTTTCATCCACGGTGAATACTGTAAAGTAGATCTGATTTTTTTTTTCAGTGGAGAAGCCCTGCCTCCCACACACATGAAACTGCAGTATGCGTACAGTAGGAAATATGTCAAAGTATTTTCATTCAACCATATGGTAGTCAAAGGAGCTTTGGTTGTAAGCATCTGGACTTTTTTCACCTTTCGCTCCAAAAGCTACGTGATCTTGTTTTAAATAAGCACCGTGTTGAAAAACAACAACCTTCAAATGTTTGACTAAAGGAACGATGTCCATTGCACTCGCAATTGTTCTTCACATTACAGTACATTACATTACATTACACAAACCTGCAACCCACTGATCTTAAAGGTCACTTCCCTAACCATTGGGTCACAGCTACCCCATTGAATTATTCATTCATCTTTAGAGACTGAAGATGTATACAGTAGTTCAATACTCACACAATCAATCTAACATAGTGTTGCCACCTATACAGTTTTTAAGCTGTTTGTCTTGCAAAAAAAAAATCCATTTCCCCTGGACCCTGGACACAGAAATGTCCAGGTTCTTTTGTCAGGCAGATGTGTTAATGCTCGTCTAATGTGAGCTTTGTAATTTACTATAATTTCGTGCCATGTGTTGTGGTTGTGTTTGTGGTGGTGTGGTGGTGAGCATACACAAAAAAAACAACACCAGCAGGTTGTGTTGTGAGTTCGATCAGGGTCTTTCACCATGGTGGCCCCTTAGCAAGGTACTTCACCACTGACTGCTCTAGCGGTGACGATAAGCTAATTGACTTTAAATGTCTCTGGGGAGCAATGTCTGATTAGCTGTAATGTAAAAGTCACTATGACTGAAAGAATCTGCTTTATGTGGCGCACTATTTAGAATGACGATATTTTTGTATGGGTAGAAGCTCGTTGAGTATTTTTGGGGGTCTACACGGTGTGCCCTACAGTGGGTTCTTTCCATCATCTTCCCTCCCATCCTCCCTTGTGCTTGTGGCCTCATGATGACGTTACAAGACATCATTGACGACAGAAGTTCAATTCTATATCTCACAAAAGCGCAATTGGAAGGTTATTTTCTCGTTTGCAATGGGATGTTAAATGGGGGGAAAGTTCCCCAAAAGTTGTTGTGGCTAGGCTGACAGCTGGGAAACTTAATGGATTTCTCCATGGAAGCGGGGCATCAGTGAAGGGGGAGTCCACAAGTGCAAGTCAAGGACGGGAGTTGGGAAAATGGATGTACCCAGTGTGTACATGGATAGTACACATGTGACATGTACTGTGCATGTCATAGCACAGCTCATTAAACTACCCAGTTGGTGATTTTGCCCGTGGACGTGTGTGTGTGTGTGTGTGTGTGTGTGTGTGTGTGTGTGTGTGTGTGTGTGTGTGTGTGTGTGTGTGTGTGTGCGTGTGCGTGCGTGAGTGCGTGTGTGTGCTTGCATGTGTGTGTGCTTGCATGTGTGTGTGCCTGCGTACCTGGCCTCTGGATGGGGGTGGTGGCGGAGGGGGAGTGTGGGGAGGCCATGCTCCTCTCCCTCTGTCTGAAGAAGTCTCGCGGGTTTGACGTGCGCTGTGCAATGATGGCTGCAGCCTCCTATTGGAGAGGGAGACACACACACACGCACACACACACACACGCACACACGCACACATGCACACACGTGCACGGGCACACACAGACACACACAGAAGAAATCTTTTTTCACCAAAAATGAATTCCTCCAACAAATAACTTTTTTTAACATGCAGAATATCATACTGAAAAACATCATACTGAACAGCATATCACTATAGGGATTATCATTACACAAATACGCAGGCTATTGTAACATGCTATTGTACAGAATATTTCTATATAATATAATGTGCAGTATGAACTCAATAGAGCGCTATGCTGTGCGCAGTGGGAGAGAAATGGTGGGGTGGCGTCCGCGCCAATGTCTTTTCCAGAGCGTTTCGCTCGGTGCGTAATTCCAAGAGCAGTATGACGAAAAGGAAGAAAGGAGTCGCACACAAGAGCTGAATGCAAAATCAGAAACTGTATTAAACAAAGCCGAATAAAGTAAATAAAACCAACAGACAACTGGGAAGACTGATGATGGGCTAGACCTGAAACGTTTGTCCCTTGTCTGTGGGTTTTATTTACTTTATTCGGCTTGGTTTAATACAGTTTTTGATTTTGCATTCAGCTCTTGTGTGCGACTCCTTTCTTCCTGTGCGCAGTGGGAGAGATACACATTACGTATGTGTTAAATATATATACAGTATAAACCATATTGTGTGCACTGGAGCACATTAATTAACACCATGATGCTACAGCAGGCTGGAGACAGATATAGAGCATCACCCCATTACAGACTCCTCCTCTGAGTTTTCTCTCTTTACGTAGCAGATTCCATTTTTACACTTTCTCTCTCTCTCTCTCTTTCTCTTCTCTCTCTCTCACTCTCTTTTTTTATTTCTCTCTCTATTTCCTCATCTCTCCCTTTCCCCTTTTCAATCCCTGCAACACCACCTTCCCTCCCTTCATTTCTCGGTCTTAATGTATCTCTCTCTCTCTCACTCAGTCACTCAGTCTCTCTCTCTCTCTCTCTCTCTCTCTCTCGCTCTCTCTCTCTCACTCACTCACTCACTCACTCACTCACTCACTCACTCACTCACACTCTCTCTCTCTCTCTCTCTCTCTCTCTCTCTCTCTCTCTCTCTCTCTCTCTCTCCCTCTCTCTCTCTCTCTCTCTGCGTCATGTTTAGAAGTGTAAGTACAGCTAGCCCAGCCTACTGACCCATATGCGTCCCTGCTAGGTCTGAGAGACAGGCTGGCGGACTCCCTACAGTAGCATCAATTTGACCCACATCTGCTGTGGTGGTGTAGCCTCCTTCTGTGGCCTCAGTTTGTGGGAACTGATGCATACTGTGTGTGTGTGTAGTGTGTGTAGTGTGTGTGTGTGTGTGTGTGTGTGTGTGTGTGTGTGTGTGTGTGTGTGTGTGTGTGTGTGTGTGTGTGTGTGTGTGTGTGTGTGTGTGTGTGTGTGTGTGTGTTTGTGTGTGTGTGTGTGTGTGTGTTTCTATAAAAAGCCATATATAGTGAGCAGTAGTCATGTCATTTTGAATTAACCCATAGCATTTGCTGGCACTCTGTCCCTGATGACTTCAAATGTCCACGCTGCCCTAGAGAATCAGTCTCACAGCTGTAGTGATACATACAGTTGTGCTCATATGTTTACATACCCCAGCAGAATAAACGCTTTCTTCGCGATTTCTCACAAAATATGAAGGATTACACAAAACCTTTTTTTTCACTCATTGCTAGTGACTAGCTTAAGATATTTATTAGCAATACTCTGTGTTTACTCTTTCAAAAGCATGATCACAACCCAAACTACCCAAATGACCCTGTTCAAAAGTTTACATACCCTAGTTTCTGATGCTGAATATGGCCCTGTTTAACATCAGGGACCGCTCTAAATTGTTTGTGGTAGTTGTGGATAAGGCTCTTAATGTTCTCAGATGACAAAACAGCACATTCTTCCTGGCAGAATGGTTGTCTCCTATAATATCTTTGGGTGTCTTGCTGGAACCTCACATTTGAGGTTTCCCCTGAATGGCTCAATGATGTTGAGATCAGGAGAGTGAGATGGTCGCTCAAAAACCTTCATTTTATTCTTTCTGAAGCTAATGACGGGTTGATTTGGCTTTCTGTGTCGAAATATTGTCATGTTGGCACCGTTGGAATTTCAATTCAGAAATGCAATATGAGGAGTTTGGTTGGAATCAAGCCAATGGGCAAGGGAATCATTGCATTGCAATGATCATTGCAAGGGAAATTGTTCAGGAGGCATAGGACAACCAAAAAATAACTTCAGGTGAAATATAGGACAACATGAAAAAATGTTTTAAACTGTACAGGAAAGAGGCACTTGAGGAAAGATGGGCTGTTGGGGGTTGCCAGGAGAAAGCCATTACCACAAAAATGCAAACATGTTATTTTGCATATGATACACCAAATAGCACAGTGAGAAGCATCAAAATGCCTGTGACAAAGTCATTTGGAAAAAATGAGATCAATATGGAACTTTTTTAGGCCACTATTAACAGTACCATTTGGAGAACAGTCAATGGAGCCTATGATGAAGATTACACCATACCCTTCTGTGAAACATGGTCATGGACCACTGATTTCATGGGGACATTTGAGTTACAAATGCATTATACTTTTGATCCATACTCGCAGAATGATGAATACATTACCCTGTGAAAAATACTGGAGGAAACTTGACACACATCAGCCTTGAAACTGCACATGGTCCATTGTTTGGACATGCCAAAATGACAATATTTCAACACAGAAAGCCAAATCAACCCGTCACTAGCTTCAGAAAGAATAAAATGAAGTTTTTGAGCGACCGTCTCACTCTCCTGATCTCAACATCATTGAGCCATTCAGGGGAAACCTCAAATGTGAGGTTCCAGCAAGACACCCAAAGATATTATAGGAAACAACCATTCTGCCAGGAAGAATGTGCCGTTTTGTCATCTGAGAACATTAAGAGCCTTATCCACAACTACCACAAACAATTTAGAGCGGTCCCTGATGTTAAACAGGGCCATATTCAGCATTAGAAACTAGGGTATGTAAACTTTTGAACAGGGTCATTTGGGTAGTTTGGGTTGTGATCATGCTTTTGAAAGAGTAAACACAGAATATTGCTAATAAATATCTTAAGCTAGTCACTAGCAATGAGTGAAAAAAAAGGTTTTGTGTAATCCTTCATATTTTGTGAGAAATCGCGAAGAAAGCGTTTATTCTGCTGGGGTATGTAAACATATGAGCACAACTGTACATATCGTACAGCCTACTGCTATCAAGTCGAGACAAGCTCAATTTTAATTGACAATTGTACTAGATATACAAGCAGAGTCAAAAGTAACTGAAAGTACATAACTGAATAATACTAAAAAACTAACAAGAACCCACCACAAATGTATCCAACCAGTGCAGATTCAGCTGATCGTAAGGCAGGTGCACAGGTTTACTTTTACTCTGATAAGTTGCCCGTGTTGGAGGGAACTTTTACTTTTGACCCCTCTGTATACAATGTAATCAAAATGATGCTTTAACATCCCTCAGACTCAGTGACATAGGCATGGTTCCAGCTTGCAGTGATTGGATTGAGGATTGACGGTTCCAGGAGGAGTCTGAGGGACCTCCACCTTCCAGTGGGTGTGGCGTATCTGACATTCTAATGTGTAGTCTCAGTGACCAACGTGGTTGGCCAGCACGATATGTGTTACAAAATCTTAGGACCATTACTTTTTCTGTTAATATCTGAAATATATACTGCAAGTTTAACAAATCATGTGAAAACATTGACTATTTAATAAAACAAATCATCAAAAGTTTTAGCATTTCAGAGTTGTATGTTGGTTGAAAATCAGGCAGGCAAGTCATCTCTTTCCTTTAAACATCAGGACACAGTTTGTGCAGACCAGATTGGATAGACAGACCACATTGCTCACCAACAGGTGTCAACAATTTCTGAGTGTGTGGGCCCAATATGACTGTGGCCACGTTCGTGACGGCGCATGCAGAAGCCGTCTGCGCAGCACGCACGCGCAAAATTCTAACCAGAATGTACTTCAGTGGCCGCGTTTGTGATGGCGCATTGCTGCATTGGCTGTGCAGTGCCCATGTATCCTCGGCCATTTCAATGCATTCTGGGTAGATTCTAACCACAATGCATTGAAATGGCAAAGTGTGCATCCACTCTGCACAGCAAAAGCAACAATGTGACAATCACAAACGCTGCCACTGAAATGCTTCAGCATGCGCCGTTACGAACGCGGCCATTGTGATGATTAGTGATGGAAGGGAGGGGCACATTTACCGGGTGAATAGACAAGCCGTGACATGAGAGAGGCGAGCGACGGAAGTAATTGACTTTGTATTGAGTCGCACGACAAAAGCGATTCTGAAGACTAGAGGCGATTCGCGCGCCGCCACAGCCAATGACTGTAGAGAGGTCTGTAACCACAGCCAATGGGAATGTTGGAATGCTTGCGTTCTGCTTTCAACGGACATACTCTAGTCGCTTCAATCGCTCGTATCGCTCTTGCTGCACAGAAGCGATTCTTTGTCGCTTCAATCGCGCCGCGGCTGGTCTATTCGCCTGGTAAGGTTGTTAGTCAGGTAGTGGGTGGAGCATGGGCAATACTCACGCTCACCTCCACCTCCTTCTTGTCCGCCAGGGTTGGCTCCTCGGGCTCCGGCTGTGAGCGTGCCAAAAGGGGCCAGAGAAGAAGAGTGAGAAACGAACAGAGCAAGGCAGAGGGGAAAAAAGATCAATACAGAAAGAGTTAAAAAAGAGAGAGAACGAGGAGGCGGACAGTTATGGCTGCATTTTACACAAAGCTGCTACTCAGTTTTGTGGAGTACTAAATGTTCCTGTTTTAACATGAACTTTGGTAACTTTTATAGTGAAATATAATTATTATTGTTTTAAATTTGCTACTTTTTAAGCCATTATTGCTATAAATAAATAAACTAAACCTTGGCTAAACGTCTTGGCTAAATGTTTACTGCTGTTAAATGCAGATAGGAGTCGAATACAGCAGGTGGCAGCATTCTCCACATAAACTGACAGTTCTACTGCTCACTGCTAAAAACAGAATGGTAAAGAGCTCAAATTGAAAACTATTGGGGATTAAAACAGTAAAATGAACTGCTAAAAGAAGTTGACAATTCCTACTCAACAATTCCTATTTGTTGTGCATGCAGTTAGTGACCTTTAACTGTTTATCAGATGGAAGACAGAAAATTAGTATTCATTTAAGTGCACATTTACACGCTGCTCTGTAATACAGCTGAATTGTGTAATTTATAGTTATTATACCCGTATGAGTGTGATAATATCATTAGTAGTCATATGCTGCATTATGAAAATAAACACTCAGAACTTCATGCGGTAATATTGTGACTTTAGTAGTTTAGTAGTTTAGTAGTTGGTTGGTTAGTTCTGGTCGTATCCTGTCCACATCTCTCTCTTTTCCAAACCAGTGGAGGAGAGGAGACAAGGAAGGGGCACGCACTCTTACAGTAATTCTCGTCCTAGATCTCTCCATCTCTTCCTCCTCCTCCACTCTCTTCCTCCTGTAGGGAATACACAGAGAGAGAGAGAGAGAGAGAGAGAGAGAGAGAGAGAGAGAGAGAGAGACAGAGAGAGAGAGAGAGAGAGAGAGAGAGAGAGAGAGAGAGAGAGAGAGAGAGAGAGAGAGAGAGAGAGAGAGAGAGAGAAAGAGAGGGATGTCATATGAAGTATTTTGCATTACAGAGATAGAAAAGAACAGTGTTGTCAGCAGGGAAACATGGCATTGAACTGAAGTTAATTACTTAGTTAGCACCATGGTATCGATTAACTGTAGCATCATCAATGCTGTTTTTTATTTGGATTTGTTGCTGCCTGCTGTCAACTGTGCACACACACATGGACACACATGTGCACGCACACATGGACACACATGCGCGCACACAAACACACACACACACACACACACACACACACACACACACACACACACACACACACACACACACACACACACACACACACACACACACACACACACACACACACAGCTGAGTTATGCCAAGTAGGAGGCGGATGGAGGTTGTATTGCATCATTTAGCTTAGTTTGTCGAGCCACTTAAAACTTGGCTGACTTGTTGTAAACCTGCGTGAGAGCTAGAGCAATGATTCTCAACTGTGCCAGGGCCCAGTGGTGGGCCACAAAGGTATTCAAAGTGGGCCCCGAAATAATATTTTTGCTGTATTGCTGTTCACAATGCATTTGAGTTGCATTGTCTATGGGGGCCAGAGGTGGGCCCCGAACATTTGTTAAAATTTCAAGTCGGCCCCCAAGTCAGAAAATGTTGAGAAGCTAGATCTACCAGAGATCAGCTGCCCGCAGCTGCAGCTGCAGACTGTAAAAAAGAAACGTGTAATAGAGGAAGTAGGAGGACAGGATGACTGACAGCCAATGACGTGTCGGCGTTTCAATATTTCCCTAAATTGTCCACACTTGGTGGTCGATACCAAAAATACTGCATGATGAAATTTTCAGAAATTTTGCCACGTGAAATGTTGGTGAGTTTATCTTACTCCATAAGACACGGCATTATAAATGAGCTGTTACCAGAATGGCAATGACCAAGTCGTAATGTATTACTAAAGGCCCTGTGCACTGTCATAGTAGTGTAGTACCATAGTAGTTAACTTTCAATGTCTATTACAGCGTGCCACTGAAGGTACGGCGTGCATTTAGGGGCTACAACCTGTTGATGTGGGTTGCAATGTGCTGTTGGTGCTATGTGGGCTTTGTACTTAGGGTCAGAGGCAGATGGAACCTTAAGTACCGTATGTCCCTGGGGGAACTCCATAGTAAGGAAAGAAAAATAAGATTCTAGTTCTAAATATAATAAAATTCTAAGGTTCTGGTATGCCATTTTAGTGTTTGTGTTGTGTATGTCGATATGGTTGTCTCTACCCTGCTGTGTGCGTGCGCGTGTGTTTGTGTGTGTGTTCACACACGCATGTGTGCGTGTACAGTATGTGTGTGTGTATGTGTGAGTCGTGTGTGTGTGTGTGTGTGTATGTGTGTGAGTCCATGTCTGTGTGTGTGTATGTGTGTGTGTCCATGTCTGTGTGTGTGTGTGTGTGTGTGTGTGTGTGTGTGTGTGTGTGTGTGTGTGTGTGTGTGTGTGTGTGTGTGTGTGTGTGTGTGTGGTGTGTGTGTAGTATACCTGCACTCCTCGATCTGCTGGTCTCTCTCGCGGGAGCGCTTGTCTCTCTCCGCCTGCTCCTTCTGCTCCAGGGCCTGTCGCTCCTCCTCAAATTTCTGTCTCTCCTCCAGCGCCCTCTTCCTGTCCTCCTCTTTCCTCTCCTCCTCCTCACGCTGATATGAACACACACACACACACACACACACACACACACACACACACACAGACATGTGCACACCAACACACACACAGACACACACACACACAGACACACAGACATGTGCACACCAACACACACACACGTACATGTACATGTACATGTACATGTACACGTACACACACACACACACACTCTCACAGACATGTGCACACCAACACACACACATGTACACGTACACGTACACGCACACGCACGCACACACACACACACACACACACACACACACACACACACACACACACACACACACACACACACACACACACAGAGTTATGAATTAGTGATGCACTGAGCTACAGTACAGACACACTGTCACACTGTTCACACTGAGATGAGCAGATGAGAATTGTAGCCAGATGATATTCAACCCTTTGCGCAACAAATTGTGACATAAAAATACCTTGTCTTGCAGATAAATAGACTGGATATCAAGTGTTGGCCTTTGTCAAGCCATGTATAATATTGAATGTCCAGAGCTTTGTGTTCTATTGGTTCATTACATTTTGTCACCAACACAGAGCAATGTCAATCTACGTCTCTGATACATTTATGTATGTCAACTACTTTTTCTTTATTTATACGTGGAGTGTCACCTACAGCCCCAACTGTGATACTCTGACATTTGCCAATCAACTCAGACACACAGGCACCAGAGACTGACCTAGGTGTATGAATATGAATGAGTAAACCTTTATTGCCCCCAAGGGAATTTGTCTTGCGTTTTGGGAGTAGGCCTACAATAAACAGACAATTAATAGCACATAAAGACAAGACTAGACTAAAAAAGACAAACAAAACTTACAAAGTAGATTAAAATAAAAATGAAAAATGTAATCCTATATATATATATATATATATATATATATATATATATATATATATATATATATATATATATATATATATATATATATAACTCTGTCTGAATTTAACTTATTTAAAAGTTGTATGCTTCTAGGCTCAAAAGATGTTAACCCTCTGTTTGTCTTAAAGAAGGGTAACCTGTATCTAAGGCCAGAGGGTAGGGGGGAGTATTCCAAGAAAAGGGGGTGAGATGGATCGTCCAATATTTTTAAGGCTAAGGTAGTCGTGTACTCATCAGAAATTTGACTGATAGATTTAACATCTGTTCTAGTTATTTTAAATTTTTAAATGTGTAATTTTGTCCGGCATGTGTCTGTTTTTAACAGAAAGACTACCTCCCCAACACTGAATGGCAAAGGTTACCACACTGTATAAAAGTCAGATAAAACAATCTTAAAATCACTGTATCAATCTTGAAGCTACGCAGTTTCCTTAAAAAATAAAGTCTCTATTGAGTAATAAATAACATTTAAAACTGTTTGAAATTGTAAAAATTGCAATAGTACTGACATAAAACACAAGTTTCATAGACTGGTATGTATGTGACTTTTATGTTTCGTCACCCTTGAAATGATTAGGACTTTTTACTGTGATTATGACAGAATGCATGTTTTTATTCAGGAGCGGAAAGATGAGTGTGTGGCATATTGTATGTGATATATAGTGTAAATAAAAGCAACCACTCCTCTGCTGATGGCCATTTTACCCAACAGGACATACACATATTGAATACAGTAACTAGCAGGACAACACACACTGAATACTGAATGAGCAATTGAATTATCAACATCTTCTGTGGCTGCCTGTGGCTGTAAGACGCTTTGACAGGACAAGATTTGAAGCGGGCCAATACAAATTCATACAAAGCTCCTCTGCAGCTACAGTATCTCTACTGGATCAGAATATATTATGTGATAATTCACAACATTGCACTAAACTCCCACACGCTTATTTGGTTTAATGGTGCATACCTCAGAGATGATTATGCACACACAAATGTAATAGGGCCAAGGTGATGGCCTTTCTCACAACAAAATATGGTCTTTACATTATTTACCTCCTGTTTGTATAGGATTACAACACATCACTGCAGAACCCACAAATGCTCACATCTCTCACATGATTAACTGAGATATAATCAGAGGCGGTTAAAAGGTAGAACCTAGAAACTGTTTTGGGATAATCACGTGCTCCACATAGCATTCAAACAACGGATGTAGATTATTTTATGATCATTTGCTGCCCACTACTTGTTTGGCATGCCAATAGGACACAGAAACTCCTTCCCTCTGTCCTAACAGTGAGTTCATTAACTTCCATATCGTTGCTCAATTCATGCCTTGCATATGATGTCAAAGTGATTGGTCGATGGGCAAAAATAACTTAATTCCCCTGTAACAAAACTCAGGATGAACTCAGGATGACCTGTAACCATAGCACCATACCTGAGTATGTAGTGGCCATGGCGACATGCCTGAGAATGTAGTCATAGTAACATGCCTGAGTACAACATATACTGTAGTCATAGTCATAGCAACAAACCCGAGTATGTGCTTTAGAAGCCATAGCAACATACAGTACATGGGCCTGTATTCATATACTGTAGTAACATCCTGAGTACAAGATATAATACTGTAGTCATAGTAACATAGTACCTGAGCCTGCAGTTGTAGTGACATGCCTGAGTGCATACAGTACTGTAGTCATAGCAACATCCCTAGGTACAGTATATAGTACTGTAGTCATAGCAACATCCCTAGGTACAGTATATAGTACTGTAGTCATAGCAACATCCCTAGGTACAGTATATAGTACTGTAGTCATAGCAACATCCCTAGGTACAGTATATAGTACTGTAGTCATAGCAACATCCCTAAGTACAGTATACAGTACTGTAGTCATAGCAACATCCCTAGGTACAGTATATAGTACTGTAGTCATAGCAACATCCCTAAGTACAGTATACAGTACTGTCGTCATAGCAACATCCCTAAGTACAGTATACTGTAGTCATAGCAACATACCTGAGCCTTCAGCCAGAACTGCTCCCAGTTCATGTTGCGCACCTCCATGGCGGAGTTGGCCTTCTGGAAGTTGGATGCCTGGCACCCAAGGGAGAGAAGGAGAGAGACGACGGCAAGATCATTCCTTTGCATCCCTTTGCTACTACTGTATCTGTGCCAGTACCATAATATGAATATGTAAATTGAAAATGTAAATGGTATTAAATTTAATGTATGGAAATAGACATTTTCAGGAGACTCTTTGAGCACCAATATAGCCCAGTCAGAGCAACACAAACAGCGGTTATAATCTATGGAGATGCAAACACAATATCACATGAATGCACGCGCACGCACAGGCACGCACAGGCACGCACGCAGGCACACACACACACACACACACACACACACACACACACACACACACACACACACACACACACACACACACACACACACACACACACACACACACACACACACACACACACACACACACACACACACACACACACACACACACACACACACCAGATGTGTCAAAAGTTAAAGTAAAAGTGAACGTGAAAGAAAAAGTAAAAGTAAAAAATGAAACACAATTTCCTTTTAAGTTCCAACACAGTTAATTTTTTTGAGTAACCAGTAGGCCTGTGTACTTGTCTTGTGATCAGCTACGCACATCTGCGCTGGTTGGATCAAGTTTGTGGTGGGTTCTTGTTGGGCTTTTAGTGTTTTTTTTCAGTAACAACACAGCCTGTCCACCTCACTAGGTACAATGGACTAACTGGTGTAACAGCTATCTAATATCAATGCTAGTGTTGGATTTACACCATGAATTGACTTTTACTTTCACTTCTGACACTTCTGACACAGACACGCACGCACGCACGCACGCACGCACGCACGCACGCACGCACGCACGCACGCACGCACACACACACACACACACACACACACACACACACACCATGTTGTCATCCTCCTTGGCCTTCAGGCGGCTGATGACAGCACCAGTGCCGGTGGCCGCCCCATTGGTCAGTCTCTGGCTGATGGCAGACGGGTCGATGTCCTCCAGATTACTGGCATTCACCGTCAGGTTCACACCCTGACATGGAGGGAGGGAGGGAGAGAGGGAGAGGGAGAGAGAGAGGGAGAGAGAGAGAGAACAGCGAGACAGAGACACAGAAAGAGGAAAAGAAAAAGAAAGAGGAAAAGAAAAAGAAAGAGAAAGAGAAAGAGAAAGAGAAAGAAAAAAGAGATTGCATTGAGAAACTAGCAAACATGATCGGGGAACAAGCATAACAAAACAGGACAAAGAAATCAAATAAACAGTCATCCTTCAAAACCACTCAAACGCCCTCGAGGAATCAGACAGAGGAAGAGAAAGAGAGGGAGAAAGAGAAAGAGAAACAGGACAAAGACAGACAGACAGGCAAGGCGGCAATCATACAAAGAGAGATCATTGGACATTCAATTACACTTAGCTGACACTTTTATCCAAAGCAACTTGTAAATATTACAGAGTATTGGTTACAGTCCCTGGAGCGGTGTGTTTACTACAGTGAAGATTTTCATGAAACATTGGTGTGGTATTTTATGTAACAATGGCTATTCTGTATAGAACCAAATCCTTATTAGAGTGGACAGGACTGAAAAATGGAAAGACATTATCGATAGACAAATAAAAATGATTGATAGAGGGAACGACTGATGGACATATACAGTATATACTGGAAAGATACAGAGAGAGAAAAGTGGAAAAATTTTAAAAAAAAAAAAAAAGACAAAAAAAAGAGAGATGCTAAATAAAGGTTCCAGACAACATACGTACAAGTGTGGAGGTGGGCTATCTACACACTCTCCTTCACTGAGGTAACAAAAGGGCACTCCACCTCTCTCTCTCTCTCTCTCTCTCTCTCTCTCTCTCTCTCTCTCTCTCTCACGCGGTCACACACACACACACACACACACACACACACACACACACACACACACACACACACACACACACACACACACACACACACACACACACACACACAGCAACATTTTCATGAGAGACTCTCCAACATTAACTCTTGACATTGGCCACGTTAGTCATCCTCATCTGCTGCCGATGTTAACTGGAGATTTGACGCACATGCAGTACAATATGCCTAAATAAAGCACACACGCATCTGACACACACACACTCCACTTCTGCATTACTGCTTTCATAAACCATGACCCATGCCCAGACTCGTGACGGAGTCTTTTGAAGGGGTAAAACAGCGCCCCCCCCCCTTTACACTTCGACTTCTTTATTGTCCATTAAACTTACATGAAATGGAAAATTAGCTTTGGTGGTGGTACAAAGACACACTAGACCAGGGTTTCCCAAACTGCGGCCTGCTACAAGGGGGTGCGCGGGCTGAATAGAGCAATGGTGGATATGTGTGTTTATCTAACATTAATGAACACAGGGTAGTTTTAATTGTTTGGTGAATTGTATGCTGGAAGGATCCATCTGAAGTGTAATTTATAACTCCTAGACTTGTCATGCAACAAGTTCCATTGTAATGATGTCAGAAAAAACGTCAGGTCGATTGTAAATGAGGCTTTCCCACAATGTGTGGCTGTGCAACATTGGCTTAGGGGGTGCGCGAACCACATTTAAATGTAAAAGGGGGTGCACAGGGAAAAAAGTTCGGGAACCGCTGCACTAGACAAACACACATCACAGTCATCACAATAAAGAATAAATAGATATATGTATGGCCGAAGTGATAAGGTAAGCTAAAAACCTGTGTCCCATTACTCTATCCATGTCACTCCTTTACACCTTGAAAAAGAAAATAATGAAATACAGAAAGAAATAATGAAACACAGCAATCCATAAATCACTCACCTGGAAGAAGTCTGCGATGGTGGCCACGTGACTGGCACAGGTGCACTTCCTGACGTCTGCCACATCCTCGCCGACCTAGAAGCAGTTCAACAAGAGGTCAGACAGAGGTCACGCAACTCACGGCACATAAATGGTTCACTCACTCCATCTATGACCCCATTCAGATCCGGCACAGATTTACAACGTTTTTTATTGCTTTTGCATTTTTCACACTTGCAGTGTGTTACTCTACACAAATTAATCTACTGTATGCACAAAATGCAAGATTGAAAGCCTAACACACTTTGATTCCCATTAGTGTTTTGTGTGTTATGGTACATATAGAATTATTGTGTGTATTGTTTGTAAAAAGTGAAGTGATAAATTGACATCTGTGTGAAGGCAGAGATACAGCCTTAGGTTTTTCGAACTTGACAGGTTATTATGAAATGCGAGCTTTGGCTTTAGGAATAGTGTCATAACTTTAACTTGGAGCAAGAGCGTGAAATCACAAATAAGGTGGGCCCAAGTGGTCCGTACAAAATGGCGAGAAATTATAACTTAAACAGTCAGTCAAACTAAGAGCCATCTGACTGAATGGACCAGTGATAGTTGGGTGGCTACTGGCTAAAGTCCACCTTAGCACATGCATGACAAACGGTATGACTATTAACAGTATTGGAGGAGCCACTAATTTGGTACCTACATTTCCTTGACTGCACCATACAAAGTCCTTTAAAGGTCTGGGCAATCTCTATTAACCAGCCAACAAATGAACCCCTTGGGATGTTCCATGGAAGTCACATGGTATTTGTGAGGAGGGGGAAGAATAACTGGCTCCTAATGTATGACCCCTTTCGAACCAGACATCATAAATGACTTAAACTGTCAATCAAACAAAAAGAGCCTTCTGATTGAGCGGGCTTGGCACTCCACAGAACAGTAGATGCCGCCCACCTCAGTGCACGTGTGGCCACCTTTATTATACAGTCTATGGTGGCCACTGAGTGCACCTCCGGCCCTGTTCTGGCGTGGTACTGGCCCAGATCTGCAGTTCCACCACTGCAGCCTGCAGTACGTCCTTGAGTGCCTCTGGGCACGGCAGTGTATAAATAACAGCACTTACTCTGTATCACATCATTGTTCTGCGCAGAGCTGGTCATAAAATATTAACACTATTATGCTTTAAAACCACTTGCAGGAAACATTCACCATGTGAACCCACTCAGTGCTGCTGAAAGCTTTTGGTTGGCCTAGAACAAAGTTATCTGAAAGGGTCCTCCATCCACAATGTACTGGGGACCCAATTCTGGGGCCCCTCTCTCCCTGGGCCTGGGACAACAGACCCCTTTGCCTATCCCCGCTGTCGTCTTCCCTGGTACTGTATGCACTCCCTCCGAGGTGACTGTCAGGGCAGTGACCTTCTTAGCTAATTACAGTAGGGCACAGTGGAATCACCTCACCTCTTTATTACATAACACACACATAGTACAGTACAGTACAGTGCATGTAAAACTGTGTTACTATCAGATTAGTCAGTCTGACTTGTAACAGTAGATGAAGGGTGGCCCATAATGCATGTGTAAAATGACTTTGTACTGCTGTAACATTTAATTAAATATGAAGCCACTGAAAACAAAACTCTATGATTAATGCATCTTTTATTTCAAAGCAAGTATTGTACAGTTAACATTCACATTCATCGTATTGAATTAGAGTGTTTAACTCTGCTATTGATCCTATTCATATTCATCCTATTGAATTAAAGTATTGAATGGTAATTTGAACATTGCACCCCTTGATGGAAATTATGGAAATGCTCTCACTATTAACTTACTTCTAACTTGCTGTTTAGGTGGGCATGATAAAAAAACCCACCAACGTTCAAGATGGATGTACAGATATTTAACCTCTAGCCCAGTTGGACATGATGTGTCTAGAGGTATGATTAACTAGAACATAACTCACTTGAGCAGAACTCCAGGCTCTGAATAAGGGACATTGAGGTGGAATGTCAAACCCAATAAGGCACAGCTTTGCTGGGACTTTCCCAGAGATGGGGCCAGCCAGCCACACTGCCTCTGGTTCCATAGCAGGGATATACTTGTGTACGTACTATATACCCATAGGGAAAATATAGTGAATAAAACTTACACAATGTTTCAAATATGGACTACGCAATTCTTATATGGCTCATACTATTAAAAAAATATTTATTTTCCTCATACGCATGTAAGTAAGTAAGGTACACATACTCGTCCAATGTATAGTGTTTGTGCTTACTTATATGGCACGTACAAAAAAGAGTTGTAAAGCCAAGTAAAGTTTTTTTTTCTTTTTCCTCTGGGTAATAGCCAAATTACAACCAGATCATAGGCAGATATGGGCCACATCTGGGCCAAATTCTGACTTGATGAGGACAACCATCATCTGCTATCTCCTCAACTTACTGTATCTACTGTGCCTATGAATCCTATACTGCATTTAGAAGGAAAGCTCTACACTGTGTTGTCCTTTAAGGACGGTGGGGTGTTTTATAGAGCCACTACTGTGTGCTCTCCATACTCTTTTTATGATGAACGGTTTATTGTTTCTTATTGCTTTTTTATTGTTAGCTCTTATTTATATGTTTGTCTGTGTGTCTGGAATGTGCTGTGTGGATGACCAGGTGGAATTCAATTTCCCCTGTGGGGATTAATAAAGTCTCTCATCATCATCATCATCATCATCATCATCATGCATTAGATAACAGTGGAAAAGACTTCCATCCCTTGCTTAATCTCTATTCATGGCCAGGTAACACAGACGTGTTTCGGCTTCAGGCCGGAAGTCTTTTCTACCCTACAAGTATCTGGTGACTTTTATTGGACATGCAAGCAAATTCATACCCCAGCACGGGTGCAAGTTTTGGAGAGTTTGTTGCGTTGGTTGCACTTTGCGGTGTAGTTTAGTGCCTCACCTGCCTATCAGAAATGCTCATCATCACTCTGAGTCTAAACAATGTAAACAACCCGTCTCATCTCAGAGCCCCCTTCTACGCTGATTGGTGTTTGAGGAAGACAAGCAAGCACGATGAGGGCTGAATATTCATAACCAACAGCTCATTTTAGCATTCAACACACACAAGCAACACACAGACAACAGTCAGATCATCCCTTAGCTCTGATGCAGTTTGTTTGAAAGAGTGGGAGATGGAAAGAGTTGGGGGAAAATAGGGGCATAGAGAGAGAGAAAAAGTAAAGAGGAGAGAAAATTGTAAAGAGAAGGCTGCAGAGAGAGAGAGAGAGAGACAGAGAGAGAGAGAGAGAGAGAGGCAGAGACAGAGAGAGACAGAGAGACAGAGAGAAAGACAGAGAGACCATTCTGAGTCACAATGGGGGGCTAACAGTAATCACTGGCTTGCCCATGGGTAGAGCTCAATAGTCTCTGATTGCACTGAATCACTGCCATCTCCCAAATCCGCAGTCTAGACTGAGCTACTGTTCAATGGCCCGTTTGCAATCCTCGTGTGTCCTTACTATGGCTTAGAGACCTGCATTGGGAGTCGGTCCCGCTGGGTGCCGCGGCACCCAACGCAAATCTCTGACTATAAGGTAAACTTTTTGCCATAGAGGGCGGATGGTGGCTACACACGTTAACAGACTATTTCTATCTGCCACATTGCGATAAACCGACATATTGCAGAACAGATGACGAAAGGACCCTCGAGGCTAAAATAGTATAGGAGCACTTGGTCAATATGATGCTGGTAATTTAAATGCCTGGAGAAAAGTGCCGTGTTGGAGAAACAGGTGCACAACCAAGAGGAACCACGGCTGGCCATGGTTAATACATTTTCACTCATCTAATGGCATTGAACACAGCAGGTCTAAAGAAACACTGGCACATCTTTTGACCCAACATTTGGACAATAATTTTCTAACCCCCGAGATTTGCCTATAAAAGACAGATTATGCGACTCAGCGGACGCTAGCCCACTCCACCTCATAACTGGCTATGTGACCTCCCCTCAGGACAGGTCATTTCCCCGTAATTCGTCATAATTGTGTCAACTGCAACGCCATGAAAAGGCTAAACTTTCTCCCACCCTCGCACTGGAAACGTTTTTTTCAGTGAAGGGAAGGATCACATGCTGATGCTGAACGTCTTCTATTGTTGGTGTGCTGAAATGTCCCTGCAGCTGTGCTGCGTAAAACATGACAATATTAAATCATGCCCCAACTTGGGTACTGTACTGGGAAGTTTGCAGGTCGGCCTACACCTGAGCCAGTCGTTCTGTCATATCTGTACGTCTCAAGCTGACTTGTCATCCTTGTCATTTGTAGGCATACAAAACACATCTGGCGCTACTTGAGCAAAGACATCCCTCGGCTCCCACGTGCAGTCCAACCGCAGAGCAGACATTTAAAATTGGAATATTAACTCATTTTGCTTTGGTTTCAAATTCACCTGGTCTTTCAAAAGCCACCAACAAATCACAATGAAATGAACAAACAACATCAATTACCTGTTTTCTGAGTTATCTGGAACATAGAAAATTGAAGTTTTGAACCCATTTTTCATATGAATTTCGAAAATGGAGCAAAGCACTGCAAAGCGTCGCAATGCACAGTAATTACATATGCTAACTGTACCGCAAAGTAAAACGTTACCCAAATCTGCTGTGTAGTGGTGTGTTCTTTTCTATTGTAGGCTACTGTACAGTAAGTGTTTCCAGATCAGCAAGAGATCCAGTTACTCTTGTACTAGCTGTCACTTGTTGTCCATTTTCCCCATTAGCTACTGTACTGTTGGCCTCAGCTACAAAATAAAAAAAAACTGCTGCATAATGGTCTGTTCTCTTCTACAGTAGGTTATGTGTAGCCAGGCCAGGAATAGGTCGTCGCGTTACGTTCCGCGCTACTACACTAGCTGTCACAGGCTCCCCATCTTCCCTGTTAGCCAATGCTAGACTCAGCTGAAGAACAAAAAGTAGCCTACTGCTATGCTATGTGTAGTCAGACTAGCAATAAGTTGGGTTACTCCTGTGGGATACTGTGCTAGCTGTCACTGGACCATAAATGTCTCTTTTTCACTGCTGGTTTTCTGGTAGGCCTACAGCTCGTAACCACGCGACTCTGCCGCCACTTTTTGCTTTACGATTGAGCTGTGTCGTGCCTATTCGAAAAGCAAAAAGTGGCGGCCGAGTCGCGCTGTGTTGAGCTGTAGGCCTACCAGAAAACCGGCAGTGGAAAAATTGGTAAACTGACGTTTTGTAGGCATCTGATGCAGGAGGATCAGCGTTTTTCTGTATAAAGCGAATAGGAAATGAGACAGTTAAGTACTGTGGCTGTCCCTGGTGATTTATCACGTACCATTAAAAAGTGAACTCTCTTCTATACAGTACCATTCTCATCTGCCCAAAATCTATTCCCGCTCGGTCTCTCATTTTATATTTATGGGCTATCTGTCCCCTGAAAGGCTTTTTCAAATAAAGAAAATATATTTTGTTTTTACACACACACACACACATATATCACTGTTCAGGTCTCAGGACATTGCACATATGCACATATGCACATATGCACATATGCACATATGCACATATGCACACAAAAACACATACACACACACACACACACACACACACACACACACACACAACACACACACACACACACACACACACACACACACACACACACACACACACACACACACAAACACACACACACACACACACACACACACACACACACACACACACACACACACACACACACAGAGCTCAGGCTTTGAAGTGGGTCTAATAGCCCAAGGCGACAGACTGGCCCAGGCATTAGGAAGGCAGCATCAGCAGTAGCCATCAGGCATCAACACAGTCTGCTCCACCGATTCAGCACAGAGCAGAGGGTGAGAGCGAGGTTGCTAAGGTGAAGGAAGCAGGGCCGGTTTAACAATAGAGGCAAAGGTGGTCAACTGCCTTGAGCTCCTCCAACGTCGCCGAACAGCAGGGGGCCCCAGATCAGGTGCCCACTCCCCATCCCTTGTTAAAAGCAAAACGATTTGAAGGGCCTTCTAGCTAAGTTCACCTTGGGCCCCCAAATAGTTATATCCGCCACTGGAAGGTGGAGGGAAAGACAGAGGCATACTTACCCAGTTAATGAGGATGTACTGGGGGAGGACGGCACTGGCAGGCTCCTTGACGCCCAGGAACCCGTACATGATGCGGCCATTGTCAAAGAAAGGGGTGATGCCGGCCAGACCCTCCTCTGTGGAAGAAAAAAAGACAGACAGGTTCTAGAAAACTCACAGAATTGAGTGTTAAAATAGGATGTGGGTAAAGTTTTGCTTAACCAAAAATTCTGTTAATGTCCACTACAAATGCAATGCAAGTGGATGTCTCCTCAAATATTAGACAAATGCACCCCATCTTATTTAAGTGGATTCACCTGGGTACTGCAAGGTTTTGAACTCATGAAGCAGGAAATAGAGAGCAGTTTTCAAAGTGTGATGTCCGCACATTTAAAATCCTTTTTGTTGTATTTTATTATTTCATGGCAGGATTACGTTTCGACCTCAACAGTCTTCATCAGATTCCAGACTGTTGAGGTCGAAACGTAATCCTGCCATGAAATAATAAAGTACAACAAAAAGGATTTTAAGTGTGCGGACATCACACTTTGAAAACTACAGTTGGCCTTCGTCCTGCACCTTTTCCTGGGATGTGCACAATCCTCTCCTTCAAAAGAAATAGAGAGCAACAATCTGTTCTCTTCTCACTCTGTCCAGACATTTATCTGCTTGTTGTTTTGCACCCTCACCCTCACCATCATGCTCCTTGCTGTTACGCAGTGTCAGAGCATTCTCCTCTCTTCTCTTTCCATGCAGATGACTCTTCTTCCCTATATTATCTTTGGTTTGGTTATAAAGCGTCTGCCAAATGCAATGTAATGTAATGTAATGTAAGTGTTTATGATGTCAACTCCATTCAATCTCTAGCTTCTCACAGTAATTTATTTGGTTGGAAATCTTGTTTCAGTTGTTATTCCTGCTGTTTGGAAGTGACACGTTATGCGAGTAGGCTATTTGAGAGCAACACCACGTGAGCACTGGTGAACTGCCATGTTACAGTAACCCTATTTTTTGAAAAAATAATCCAGGAAAAAGAGAATCCGAACTACCATTTCTGAAGACCCCATTTGTTTGGGCGCAATCTGTAACCTCTCAACATTTGGGTCGGATTGTTGATTGTCGACATTTTGGTCGGAAGCTGGGTGAACTTGCAATATTTCTGTTCAGCCGAAGAGCCATGAACAACAGTGCAAGGGAGAGGGAGGACAGGGCGAGTGAAAGAGAGACAGACAAGATAGACGAGAGGGTGGGGGCGGAAGCCACAGATGCAGAGAAAACAGAACAATCCTCTGACCTAGGAAGCCACAGGTGACCTAGGTCAGTGGATTGCTCTGTTTTCTCTGTACCTGTGGCTTTGTTCAATCCTCTCATATACTGCAAGTTCACCACAGCTTTTGACCCAAATGTGGAGTGAATTCAGTTGCTAATATAGTGCCTGGGGCTTATCAGCACAGCATCAGATTCAGCAAAGAGCAGAACTTCCTCTTGAAAAAATATCAGAGTGAAATGTTGGATGCACAACATTATTACACATCCACTCTTCCTACTGAGAGTGCAAAGACAGTGTGCCTCATATGCCTTGGTGTGTGCCAATGTGCCTTGGCATTTCTGAAATTCCGCAATGTGAAGCATCACAACATTTTAATAACAAGTGTGATTATAGGCTACGGCAGGGATTCTTAACCTTTTTGACATTGAGGCCCATTTATAGTTATAAAAACGGCTGTTTTACAACAGCTTGCCTACATTGCATTATTTCCTGCAAATAACATTACATAATGTTGTGTGTTTGTAATGTGCTTGTGGTCAAAATGTGAGTCTTGGCAGGAAATAATGCAATCCTGCAAAGTAAATAAAAAAGTAACTGATAGATTATTACTGTAATATTTCGTTTCATAAGGGATAGCCTATACTGTATGTTTATCTTTAGACTTCATGTTGTGTGTGCTGTTTTGCTTCCAGCCTTTCTTTTGCGGGGGGTAGCATTGGTAAGACATGAAAACTACTTTCACCCCTGCTGTTGGCACAGGGGTATTAGGTGGATGGATA
Source organism: Engraulis encrasicolus (assembly GCF_034702125.1). NCBI lineage: Eukaryota > Metazoa > Chordata > Actinopteri > Clupeiformes > Engraulidae > Engraulis > Engraulis encrasicolus. Next base: position 24,920,673 of record NC_085863.1, on the reverse strand, counting down.
TATAGCTTTGGGGAGGGTTTTAGATAATGGGTCTCTCCTCTCCCCTGGCCACACAGACAGACATCTCTGGCTCCTAAAAATGCATTAAGAATATTGATGCTGTGTCAGCTAGAGGCAGCCAGACATCACGTGGTAAAAGGCTTTAAAAGCTACTAAAGCACTTGGCTTAACCGGTCCGTGCAGTGACTGGTCAAAACCCAAAGTGCTCATGTCAAAACTGTAGGCTATACAGTACAGTGGCAAATAAACACAGCCACTTTAGCATGCTAGTCACACTCTGTGGTCAATCGATGCAGGTTTTTGTGAATGTTACTCTTGTTGTTCTTGTTGTTAGGTTGGTCTTCAAGGAATAATCCACTTTTACACAGCCTTCCAACTCCAAACAGTTTACTGTTACCATTTCTTCTCTCGACTTATTTTAATGTGTCTCTGGAACTGAAAAAAAACCCTCAACTATTAGCTTAGCATTTCATTTACACGGACAAGACCAGTTAGCATGGTCCGGCCTAATCCACTTCAATGAGAAGTGAAGAAACTGGACAGATGGAGGTAAATATGGTAAAAACTCAAGTGGTAAAACAGTTTTGATCTATAGGATTTGGAGAGCCAGACAGTTTTCAAAAGAAAGTGGAGTGTTTCTTTAAATGTGTCTCTCTCTCACACACACACACACACACACACACACACACACACACACACACACACACACACACACACACACACACACACACACACACACACACACACACACACACACACACACACACACACACACACACACACACAGACATAGACACAGACATAAACACACACACACACACACACACACACACACACACACACACACACCACAGGCAGAGTTTTCGGACTGTGTGGATGTTAGTCAACACGTGTGTGCCAAAGTCATTGCCATGGCAGAGGACCCCCGAGCCCACGGTACCCTTCACCCAGGAAGGGCACATTCATGCTGGGCACATGACAGCCCACAGTGGCCCCTCTCTCACCGCAGTTTCATACAGGGACTATTCCGTTTTTTTTAACAGAATATTGGAAGTATTTGGTTTGCGCACAAGTTATGTAAACTCTTTATTCATTCAGTTGAAGGAGAGGACTGTGCACATCCCAGGGAGAGGTGCAGGATGAAAGTCAACTGTAGTTTTCAGAGAGAGGAGTCCGCACACTTAGAATCCTTTTTGTTGTGTTTTATTTTTTCATGGCAGGATAACGTTTCGACCTCAACAGTCTTCATCAGATTCCAGACTGTTGAGGTCGAAACGTAATCCTGCCATGAAATAATAAAATACAACAAAAAGGATTTTAAGTTTGCGGACTTCACACTTTGAAAACTACAGTTGGCCTTCGTCCTGCACCTTTTCCTGGGATGTGCACAATCCTCTCCTTCAAAAGAAATAGAGAGCAACAATCTGCTCTCTTCTCACTCTGTCCAGACATTTATCAGATCTTCTTCAGATTCTAGGATTCTAAGTGTGCTGACTCCTCACTCTGAAAACTCTTTATTCATTCCCAAATGTGGCCATATTCCAGGGGTATTCTGGTATCACCCTCTTCCACACATGTAAACGGAATTATTCCGGAACTTTTTTTTCAACTGACAAACTGTTATTAACCGGAATGCTGCCTGCATGTGACTGCAGTAACTTACTCACTCACTGCTCTGTTGCTGCTGCTGGTTGAATATGTCGAGAGTGAGTCTGCAAGGGCCTTGTGCCCTGCATCAGGGCTTGACACTGGCACCTACAAACCGGTCAAATGCTGGTAAAACTCAGCTGTGGCTAGTAGCAATTTTAGTCTCACTAGCCATTTTGACAGGTAACGTATTCTTTGGTGTGACAAATCACACCAAAATGGCTAGTGACTAGGGAAAACCACTAGCCACAGTGGCCGGGGAGCAAAAAAAGTTAGCGTCAAGCCCTGCCCTGCATTTGTCTGTCCTCCTCGCTACAAGTTCAATTATCTGAAGCAAGCTGAAAATAAAATATTCATGAAAATGGCTGCCGCTTGTCCGGTCATCTTAAGTAATTGTTCCTTAGTCATTTTCTTGAAAGGGTTTCAAACATCTTGGACCAACTGTCGTAAAGAAAATACATTGTTTTTGAAGACACACTTACAGAATGTAATATTGGGAGCCATTAGATACAGTTTAACAATGAAAACATTTTAAGAAGTATGAGAAGTATAAAAGACTAAAAATGATTGTGTGTGGAAACAAAGCCTACCTCCGGAGGAGACGAGTTTGAGATTATCTGTGTTGTCCTCATATGTGAAGAGAGCCCTGTGAAGAAGAGAGAGAGAGAGAGAGAGAGAGAAGCGAGAGAGAGAGAGAGAGAGAGAGAGAGAGAGAGAGAGAGAGAGAGAGAGAGAGAGAGAGAGAGAGAGAGATGGTTAGTCAAAAGCAGACAAAGTCAAGACAGTTGTCTTGGCCTTAATGCTGAAAGAAACACAGTACTATGGGTATAACAGTGGACATTCATTGCATGAAAACGTATACATTATACAGTCCATACAGAGGGTGGTGATGCATACAGTGTATTGAACACATTTACTGAACACCACTGTACACAAAGAATGATGGTGAGTCATTCTGATTAAAACAATGAAAAGGTCCATTGAATTTGAATGTCTCTATTCACTCTCGACCAGCGGTGTAGTCTACTTTTTTGAAGTGGGTATACTGTATATTCGAGCATTTTTTGAAGTGGGTATACTGTATGTATTTATGCTATTCTAAACAATGGATCAATCCATTTGAAGTGGGTATACTGAAGCCCCTAAAATTTAGAAGTGGGTATACTCTGTATACCTGCGTTCTACGTAGACTACACCACTGCTCTTGACTTTCCTCCTCTCGAGTTTGTGAAGCACACAGGGCATGTACAGTGTATTCGAGTTTAAATCACTGAGTATCATCCACTTTGTGGAAACCGAACCACATGCAGGTGCTGTACTATGGGAATCAGTACAGAAGCATCCTCTTCAAGCTAAAAGGCCAAGGCTGTATTGGTGCACTAGTCTTAAGGAATTCCCCTGTCACCACCAAAGGGCATAGAGTAGTATGCTCGTATAGAAGTACAGTAGAGCAGCCTCTAATAGTATGCTGGTACATAGCATAGAACAAAATGTTTTTTTATAATACTTGTTGTAGAGTACTGTAGAATGCCAGAGCATAGAATAGAATGTTTGTACATATAAAGCTACATTCACACACATCGCTACTTAAAGGATTTATCCGGAGTTGGAACAAGTTTGCCTCATTTTTGCATGTTTGGGATGAAATACAGTCACTCTAGAGCAAAATCAAGGCAAAAGGATGCGTTTTGAGAAAGTTTGATAATATCACGTTAGCCTCGTTAGCCATATCAGCTATGCAATATGATAGATTGCGGGCATCGTTTCTCGGCGGTTACACACATTTCATAACACAACATTTTAAAGTCTTGCACAGCTCAAAACAACGTCACACGTACCTCGTAATATGTTGAGGGTATCCACACATAAACCGAAGTGTCCGAAGCCCTCCATGTATTCTTGAAAGGTCTGCAGAATGTGTTTTGTGAAGCTACTACCTTGACAATATCTACAGTTACGGTCAAACCAACTATTTGACACAAAAGTCCACAAAAGTAGATTGCAGAGGGCATCGCATCATCAGCTATGATTATTTCCAGAGCGAGTAACCACAGCTGATGATGCGACGCCCTCGGCAATCTACCTTTGTGTCAAATAGTTGGCTTGACCGTAACTGTAGATATTGTCAAGGTAGTAGCTTCACAAAACA
>NC_085863.1:24861877-24871877 GCF_034702125.1 Engraulis encrasicolus | reverse complement strand
AATACAGCGAATTCAAGCCGAAACTTCTTCTGCTACCCACGCTACCAGGCAGCGTAGTTTGCTCTTGATCTGGACATGGCATAAGAGTGATATTTAGGAAACATACCTTAAGGTTAGTGGGGTGCTGCTAGAGTAACCTAATAGGTTACTTATGAAAGCCACTCGGGTTTAAGACACACCGTTAAAGACAGTGAAGCATGAATGTACCTGTGCAGTACACGTCAGCATGGGGTTAAGGACATGACCTTAGAATATCACTGATATGACTTGATTTTTTTATTCCATGGTGGGATTATGTTATACTATTGTCTAGATTCTAGAAGAGAAGAGATTCTAGAGAATCTAATGAAGACAATGGTCAAATCCAAATCGTAATCCTGCCATGGAAAAAAAGAAATCAAGGAAAAAGGCATTTGAAGTGTGCGGGCTCCTCACTCCAAACATACTGGGTATTTCTCAAAACCTAGTCTGCACACTTCCAAGTGTGCTCAGCCTAATTAGTCACGCCCAGTGATTGGATACTCCATAGAGTTCACCAAAGACTATCCAATCACTGTGCGTGACTAATTAGGCTGAGCACCCATAGAAGTGTGCAGACTAGGTTTTGAGAAATACCCTCAGTCAGCCTTTGCCCTGCACCTTTTCCTGGGATGTGCCCAATTCTCACCCTCGAAAAGGAAGAAAGGAGTCGCACACAAGAGCTGAATGCAAAACCAAAAACTGTATTAAACAAAGCTGAATAAAGTAAATAAAACTCTGGTGTGCGACTCCTTTCTTCCTTTTTGCCATACTGTTCTTGGAATAATGCACCGAGCGAAACGCTCAGAAAAAGACATTGGCGTGGAGCGGACGCCACCCCACCATTGCAATTCTCACCCACAACAGGGGGTGTAGGAGGGGCTGAGTTTTTCGGGCCACTTACGTACTATAGCCACTTAGCCCCCCCCCGTCCTATGAAGGATGACAGCTGCATGCTAGACTGTGTGTCAAAACAAGGAAGTGCTTAGAGAAAAAAGGGAGATAACAAGGAGCTATTTACAGGGCTGCTTCACAGGAAGTAGTCAACATGACAAGAATATCACATCCTGTTTGTGGAGCTACTCATTTCGGTAGGTGGCAACATTCACACACACACACACACACTCACAAACATACAGTACACACGCACGCACTCACGCAGGCACGCACGCACGCACGCACACACATACACGCGTGCACAAATCTCTCTCTCTCTCTCTCTCTCTCCCATAAATACACACACACACTAATATTTCTCCTGCTTGCTCTTAATACCTTCTCTCTCTCGCTCTCTCTCTCTCCCATAAATACACACACACACTAATATTTCTCCTGCTTGCTCTTAATACCTTCTCTCTCATCAGAGAAGAGCTTCTCTCTGGTTTGGGGTCAGAGTTTCCATCTTGGTTTCCCAATCCTCTCTTCTGCTCTCGGAGGCAGCACTGCATCAATCACGATTTGACACAGAAACACACACACACACACACAGACACAGGAACACACACACACACACAGGCACACAAGCACACAAGCACACACACACACACACACACACACACACACACACACACACACACAGGCACACAAGCACACACAAGCACACACACACACACACACACACACACACACACACACACACACACACACACACACACACAGGCACACAAGCACACACACACACACACACACACACACACACACACACACACACACACACACACACACACACACACACACACACACACACACACACACACACACGGTTTGAAGCAGTCACTACCACCCCCCAACACACAGTTGGAAGCTGTCAATACGCCACCAACACACGAGCACACACACACACACACACACACAGTCTCACCAACCCCCCCCCACACACACACACACACACACACATACACACACTCACAGACAAGCTCAGCTGCCTGCCAAAAAGCTTGCCATCTCTGAGACAGCTCACAGACCAAATGCGGGCCACCATTCTTTCATGACTGTGTCATCTTTAATTAATCCAGTCAGAGCCACGAGGGCCGCCATGCCAGATATTACGCATCCCTCTCTCTCCCTCTCTCTGTCTCTCTCTCTGCCCCCCTCTCTCTCTCTCTTGATCTTTCTCTGCCCCCTCTCTCCGTCCTCTCTCTCCGTCATCATCTCCCTTCTTTCATAATCTTTCTCTCTCTCTGATTCTCCCCTCCAGCTCTCGCCCACCCACTCCCCACTACTGTCTCTGTCTCTCTGTCTCTTTCTTGTCTCTCTTTCTTCTCCCTCTCTCTCTCTCTCTCTCTCTCTCTCTCTCTCTCTCTCTCCTCTCTCCTCTCTCTATCTCTCTCTAACGTCTCTCTCCATATTCCTTTATATCATAGACAAAAGCTTGTCCTCGCTGGTAGTTGCGTGTGTCTGAGGGAAGTGTATCCCTGGCTGCAGGGAGCATGCTGTGCAGTGCCCTTGACTGAGGGAAGGAAGGAAAAACAGAAACCAAGAGGGCACGGCAGGACAGACACACACAGCACACACACATTTACTCTGTATCAGTAAGTCAGGCACTGAAACTACACATGGTCACCACAGAAACACACGTTTTCAAGAAAGAGGCCGCACTGAAACTACACATCCAACTACCAATAGGCCTACAAGCAATGTACTAATGACCCAATTCTGTTTGTCCCTTTCCTGCTACACATGGTGAAAACATTCATCTAGTCACTGAGGTTGACAAAAACTAGTCACTTCCAGTGAACACGGCCCTGTGTGTGTGTGTGTGTGTGTGTACTATATATGTGTGTGTGTATTTTTCCTGGTGGGGCAGGAATTGTTCCTGGGGGGGCAATGCCCACCCCCTGCACCCCCCCCCAGGAACAATTGTGTGTGTGTGTGTGTGTGTGTGTGTGTGTGTGTGTGTGTGTGTGTGTGTGTGTGTGTGTGTGTGTGTGTGTGTGTGTGTGTGTGTGCGCCTGTGTGAGTGGGTGGGTGTGTGTGCGTACTGTGTGTGTGTGTGTGTGTGTGTACTACGTGTATGTGTGTGTGTGTGTGTGTGTGTGTGTGTGTGTGTGTGTGTGTGTGTGTGTGTGTGTGTGTGTGTGTGTGTGTGTGTGTGTGTGTGTGTGTGTGGACTCCACCTCGCACACGTGTATTTGTCCGTGTTTATATTTGCTAAGAACCAGCTGTGAGTATCTGCAAACAAAAACCACAAGTAAAAGTTCAAAGACCTCTAGTTTATCCCCATTTCCATTTGCTGAATGTTGGACCCACCTCACAGAACAGGAGTTACAGGATCATCACAGGACCAAAGCCAGTTTCCCAACTGAAGCCAGCAGAAAGGGTAGTCCACATGATCTGGAGTGAATTCCGATATGCTACCTTGCGTCCTCCACTTGTGCTTGTGGCATCACGTTTTGCTGATGCCCCGCCTCCGTGGACAAAACAATTGAGTTTGCCCGCTGTCAGCCTAGCCAAAACAATTTTTGGGGGACTACTCTTCATTCACCATCCAGTTTGCAAATGAGAAAATGACTTTACAACTGAGATTTTGTGAGATATTGAAATAAAATGCTGTTGTCATTTAATTTAAATGAGGCCCTTAAATTGCACGATTTACCACTACCTCAAGGTTCACTACAAGGAAGGTTATTGGAATGCCCCCCAATTGAGCAGTTGAGTTTGACTACTATAAAGTAGTTAGGAATTTTGTTTTTAATGTAGCAATCATGTTCGTTGAAGACAGAACCCCCCACTTTTCACTTGGCTAAATCATTCCTGTGTATGCATTTCCGAAAAAAAAGCATAATACTTCACTTAGGCAGGCTCAGATGCAGCTGGAAGTTACACTCATAAGTGCACACACACACACACGCGCGCGCGCGCGCGCACACACACACACGCACACACACACACACACACACACACACACACACACACACACACACACACAGATGTCGGGCCTGTTGGCCAGATTTCACAAGTAGTCAGATCAGAACTGAAGGACATGGTCAGGCTGGATATAGTAGATCTGGTAGTCATTGTGCACACACTGTACACACATTGTACAAAGTGTGGGCTCCAGCTGGAGTAGACCAGGAGTCCATGCAATGCACTGCAACAAACTGCAACACACTACACAGAAACACATTCAACTGCATTGCACTACACTACACTGCACCAGCTAGGGGTGGGCTATATGGCAAAAATTTCATGGCACGATTTTTAAACATGAAATCTCAATTTTTTATTTTTTTTTAATCACGATCTTCCATCCAAAACATAAAAGCAACAAAAATCTATTTTGATATGCTTGCAATTTGTAATTTGCAGTTAATAAAATGTTAATACACTGATTACACTCTCATAAAGTGCACAATTAGAATACAATAATGTAAAGAATAAAGGTGGAGACAACAGCACAAGTAAGTAAACATCACTTTGATACTGACAGTTAACATCCTCACTGCAAGACGACGACCTATACGATTTCTTCACGTTGGCATATTCGAGACGTTCTTGTACTCGATATCACGATTCATGATTTATATCGTCATATCGCCCACCCCAACCACCAGTACTTCATTGTACATCACTATACTAGTCATGGGTATGCGCTGAGGGGGCAGACTTGTAGCCCAAAGGTTGCCGGTTCAACTCCCGACCTGCCAGGTTGGTGGGTGGGGGGAGTAATTAACCAGTGCTCTCCTCCATGGCCCATGTCAGTTTCATGGTGTTGATATCACACTAATCACACCCAGAAGTCAGCTGGACCACTTCAAAGGCGTAAAAACACAAGAAAAAACATGGAAATGCTTTTCGTTGACTTCATTGACAAGGACAATAAACTCCTTGAATCTTGAATCTTGAATCTTGGAATGTTCAAAAACTCAAATACACACACACACGCACGCACGCACGCACGCGCGCGCGCACACGCACACGCACACACACACACACACACACACACACACACACACACACACACACACACACACACACACACACACAGTAAGATAAGGCAAAATGTTTCTGAGAAGGCCAGCTTGATGCAAAGGGCTGTGAGGTAATGACAGCCTTATCAGCGTTTTGATTGGTGGGGCAGAACAGCATTGGGAATACAGCTGCACACACACACACACACACACACACACACACACACACACACACACACACACACACACACACACACACACACACACACACACACACACACACACACACACACACACACACACTCACTAAGCATTGGGGGATACAGCTGGCAATAGACCTCATTAAAGTTAGCACCCCATAGCATCTACAGTACTTAACATCTCCAACAAGAGTGTTAGTGCACGCACACACACACATGCACACGCATCATGCACACAAACACACAAACACACACACACACACACACACACACACACACACACACACACACACACACACACACACACACACACACACGGACACACACGGACACACACAGACACACGCACACATGCACACGTCATTAGGAGGAAAAAGTAGAGGAAATAAGAACTGGGAATCCACCCTTTTATCGCAGTTTTGTGAACAGCATATAGTGTAGTGTGGGACGCCATACACATCTGTCTCATGACCAACCCAAATCCAGCATCATCATTCTCCCCTATGGCATGGCCCCTTGTCCTTTTGCTACATATGTTATTGTTATGGGTGGGGTGGAGATAGGGAAACAGACATTGGGGGACAAAGGGGTCAGTCAGTTTTCCCGGGACCAGGGAGAAGGGGAGGGGGGGGGGGCAGCAGATCTGGATCCTTATTACATTGTAGATGTTATGTATTGGGTTGAGGCAGACTTGATTTTTCTCCATATACAGACTTAGCAGCTTTGAATTGTAACAAAAAAAAAATGCTAATTCCAGAGTCTATGACTCACAAAGAGCATAAAACCTGTGTGATCAGTAAAATTGTATGTCTGCTGGCAGAACCTTAAACTAAAACTTATTCACACACTTACTCATACTCAATATAATAACTCAATACAATTATTGCTGGCTGATGCTGATACAAGTTCGAAAAACTTCACAACCTCCTACTTTTTGAATTGAAATGCTGTATTGAATTTCCTGGGGCCTGCCCCCTCAGCCCCACAGGTAGAGCAATAACACAGCCATTGTGGTCTAATGATCATATTCAAATCCACTCACTGTGAACTACAGCCCTAGTAAATGAATGACCAGTAACTATGCCTTTGCTTTATGTGGGAAGGCGGCTCATAGTGAATTGGTGGTTTATGTGTTCATATGTGTGTAAGCCTCCGTGTGTGTGTGTGTGTGTGTGTGTGTGTGTGTGTGTGTGTGTGTGTGTGTGTGTGTGTGTGTGTGTGTGTGTGTGTGTGTGTGTGTGTGTGTGTGTGTGTGTGTGTGTGTGTGTGTGTGTGTGTGTGTGTGTGTGTGTGTGTGTGTGATGATGGTTAATGATAAATGAGCAGCCTCTGAAGCACTGCAGGTATCCCTTGGTTAAGTATGACCCGAAAGTCCACAGAGGCCATCTATCCGCCCCATTACCACAGAAGAAAAGGAGAGAGAGAGAGAGAGAGAGAGAGAGAGAGAGAGAGAGAGAGAGAGAGAGAGAGAGAAGAGAGAGAGAGAGAGAGAGAAGAGAGAGAGAGAGAGAGAGAGAGAGAGAGAGAGAGAGAGAGAGAGGAACAAAGGATAGGGAGAGGAACAATAGGATGGATGAACAGATGTCTGGCCTACACCTCCGCTCCGTCTCCATGGGACAAAGCAACTCCAGGAAGCCACACTGAGGATGAGGAGGTGCGGGGTGGAGAGGTGAGGATGAGGAGGTGCGAGGTGGAGAGGATGAGGGGGTGCGGGGTGGAGAGGATGAGGATGAGGGGGTGGAGAGGAGTGGAGAGGATGAGGAGGTGCGGGGTGGAGAGGTGAGGATGAGGAGGTGCGAGGCGGAGAGGATGAGGGGGTGCGGGGTGGAGAGGATGAGGATGAGGGGGTGGAGAGGAGTGGAGAGGAGTGGGGATTGAGAGGTCTCCAGAGGTCCAGTGTGTGTGTGTGTGTGTGTGTGTGTGTGTGTGTGTGTGTGTGTGTGTGTGTGTGTGTGTGTGTGTGTGTGTGTGTGTGTGTGTGTGTGTGTGTGTACAGTCATGCTGGAGGACCACACAAAATGTACATTGGGCCTACTGAGATTTACACAGACATACACACAATATGCACAGTACACGAAAACCTATTAAACACACAAACACATTTTTGTTCTCTGTTGATTGAGTTTCTCCACTGCAATTTAGTGTAGGATCTGGAACTTTCTGTTATAACTGCATGAAGACCACCCTGATCATACAGTACTATACGCCAGTGTTTCTCAACCTTTTTTTTAGGCGAGGCACACTTTCACTTCATGAAAAATTTCAAGGCACCCCAAACCAACAAGCCGTAACATGGCGTCACATGATACCACACAAGCTTAGAAAAGTAACACATTTGGAGACGTCACACCACCTACGTTCGAAGTTGCAGCTTTATGTCCACCAGGCTATGTGTAGGCCATACTGGGGCAACCTAAATTTACTTATTACGGGTAAATGGTAGATGAAAGATTCCTCTGACTAAGCATTAATTTAGACAAATATGTATTTATTATATTATTTATTTATTTAGATCAATTTCACATACTGTCAGCCACGTTTCCTTGGCACCCTGGTTGAGAAACACTGCTATACGCAACCTAATCATTGATTTGATTAGCCGTCGGTGGCAAAGTTTTCTTATTGGTGTCAGATTCAATACTGTAATTACTGTACTTGTCTTTGTATAGGCAATTCACTTTTGCTCTTTTCACTTGTGCTGTATGTATCAGTCAGTTAGAAAATGTAGGGATGAATTCAGGTAAATTGGGCCACTTTTTCCCCATTCACTTATATGCAAAAAAGTGGCCCATTTTATCTGAATGCACCCCTATTTTTGTTAGCAAGTAAGGCATGACACTATATGCTGTACTCTATGCAGAGAAGCCAACAGGAGGGAAAGAGGGTCAGTCATCCCAGACCCAGGTAGAGGAGAGGCAAAGAAAGCCCACCTGGGAAACTCCCATTGTCATTGTGACACAGCAACTCCACACACCACAGAGTAACCACTGCACACAAGAAAAAATGCATTTATGCCATCACCTGTGCAAGGGGGCAGCCCTACTGTAAACGGTGCCCCAAGGAGGAGGTCTAAGAGATGGAGGTCAGTAGGACTGTAACCATACACTCAACTCACGATTCGGTTTGTATCACGATTCATGACCTACGGTTCGATACACCCCACGATTTCACATTTGCCAACATTGTAAACCTTATGAATAACAACTATAGTTTAAAGTAGAATAGGTTACAAGAGGCTACTAATAATTTTCATATCATGTGGTTGTTTTCTGGGCTGATGGGTATCAAAACGTTAAAAGGGCGTATCACGATACTGCCTCCTTGTATCGCGATACAGTATCGTGACTCTGTGTATCACGATTTCTCGGTTCGATACAATATCGTTACAGCCCTAGAGGTCAGGAGGGTGAGTGTTTATCATCGGGTGGAGGAGGATGAAGTGCTAAAGGGGTGGCACTCTGAGACGAGAGTAGACTTCCTGGTTTCTTAGAACAACACCGTTTCTCCGCAGCGCAGACGGGTGGGTTTAATAATTTCCCGACCCTGGGACGCCAAATAAGTACAAAAGTGTAAAAATAGCCAACAGGGAGGGAGGGAGTGATGGAGAGAGAGAGAGAGAGAGAGAGAGAGAGAGAGAGAGAGAGAGAGAGAGAGGAGGGAGGGTGGAGTAAGAAACTGTGAGAGTGAGACAGGAATGAGAGAGCGAGTGAAGAGAAGAGTGAATTGGGTACATTCCTCCCGTCATAGCAGGATGCCTGAGAGGTGATGAGTGGCTGGATGCGGGTGAAAGGGGCTTCTGTTTCAATGGCTCTTGTCTGACGTTATCAACACTGACACGTACAGCCCGCCAGGGCCAAGGGGATGACATCACTGATGGGGAACGGGTGGTAGCAAATTTTGCCGTTGGTAAAAAAAAGAGCTTCTCGTGTATCAGTGTTTTTTTTAAAAAAAAAGGTTGGCATTAGTGCCAAGGAGGTGGCGACCATGTCTTAATCCGGGCCGGGTTTTTTATGGGAAAAAAGGTTCGCACACTCCTTTGGATTTTTTTCTTCTTTAAATTATTTTTTCTTCTTTTTATTCATTCATTCAATGGCAGTGACGTTTCGACCTCTCGGCCTTTCTCAGATTCCGATCAGATGAATGAATAAAAAGAAGAAAAAAAAATGTAAAGAAGAAAAAAATCCAAAGGAGTATGCGAACCTTTATTCAAAAAATACGTAATCTTTTTGTTCAGCACCAGGGATTGTGCACAAATAACTCTCTACAAGTTAATCCAGGCCGTTACCATACATCTGCGGTTACCAGAAAGCAATGACCAAGCCGTAGTGCACTACTTAACCCCTTAGCGCAGAGCCTACGCCTTACTGTCACCAAAATTGTAATGGCCATGTCTTAATCTGTTACTTAAGGCTCCCTGTAAAGTCATAGCAATGTTGTTATGATGTAGTTGAGTATTTCCAGCAAATACTGAATAGGCCCGCCGGCGACCCCATCTGCACAAAGAGGCTACGGCCCTGTGTTATGGCATAGTAGTGTAGTGCTATGGTAGTTAACTTTTCAATGACTGTTACAGCGTTACATTGGTGGAATGGCGTGCATCATGGGGCTAATCTGTTACTTCACACTCTCTGTAATGTCATAGCAATAATTGTTATGACGTAGTTGAGTTTTTTTCAGCAAACAGTGAGTCAGATCACCGGTGATCCTTCCCGTACCAAAAGGCTATGAAATGTTCTGTGTACATTAGAGCTGGCACATGGAATGTTGGCCTTCATACACTTACAGTATGAGATGCAATTGGCTGGAGCTGTTACAGCAAATGTCACTAATCATTGTCTAGGTAACTCCTAGCGCAATGGTTCTCAACCCTTT
>NC_085863.1:24849377-24854377 GCF_034702125.1 Engraulis encrasicolus | reverse complement strand
TGGTCAGATGGATGCAGCACTGTACAGTACATCTGCATTAAGCTCTGATGGTGTGCGGTAGAGGTCACTGGTTTGTCATTGACTGTAATGGCTATAGTATAGACCGACAACATGGCTGTCCATTCCATACATTAGGATGCTAGACTACTAGATCTGTATCTAGAAACTTTCGGTTGCTTTTACTCAGAGAGATGTGGAGGTCAGCGTCCTGACTGTGCATGTACAGTCGGACCCAAAGCGATCGCCACGGACACATTACAGAGGTGACAGCTTTTGCAGTCAATACATTAACTCTTATTCACTTTATTTACTCATAACGTGGCGTTGGAAAGTTTAATTCATATTATCGCAAACCAGCACTGTCCAGGATGAGATCAAAACCATACCAATCACACCTTGGCTCCGTCAATGTAGCAGATTGATACATTTATGCATCCCAATTCATTATATGCAGCATGTATACTGTACTATAAACTCACAGACTCAAGGTCCAAATAATACATATAGTACAGTACATTGTAGCCAAACTGCTAGCTCAGCTACACACTATGACAATCCAGTCACTGGTCTGACGACAGCGGCGAGCACTACTAGACCTGATCCCTGCTTGCAGCTGTCTGGCCTGGGTCCACTGGCAGGTAGATCCAGTAGATACAGTGCATCCTGTGCCTCAGGAGCACCAGCCCCACTGGACCACAGAGGGCAGGAAGCATGTGTGATATCGCCGTCATCATTTCCCCATGATCAGGGAGGCCGACAGGGAGCACCAGCCGAGAGAGAGAGCTGCATTGTACACGTACGTATGCACGTATGGGGGGTGGGCAAAGGGGTCACTGGGCCTGGGCCCAGGGAGAGAGGGGGTCCAGAATTGGATCCTCATTACATTGTATGTGTTGGGTTTGGGGCCTCTTTCAGATGTCTTTGTCCTGGGCCCAGTCAACGCTGTAATGGTTATGGCTGGCAGTAGAGCTATAGGAGGGGGAGGGGGACAGAACGGGTCGGGTGGGCACTGGATCTGAGATCAGAAGCTGGGGATGGAATGAGAGTGGAGGGCCTAAGGGGTTGTGCTGGGGCTTATAGGCTTTGTGTGGGAGGACTGCCAAAACCAAACTGCACCCCCCAGCCCTCGTGGCAGGGTGGTGGGCCTGAGCCGACCTCTGTAGCATGTGTGATAAGCATACCTAATCTGGGGCTTAATTTCTGTGTGTGTGTGTGTGTGTGTGTGTGTGTGTGTGTGTGTGTGTGTGTGTGTGTGTGTGTGTGTGTGTGTGTGTGTGTGTGTGTGTGTGTGTGTGTGTGTGCGTGTGCGTGTGCGTGTGCGTGTGCGTGTGCGTGCCCGCGAGTGCATGTGTCTTGTGTGTGAGGGGGCAGAGGCTGTCATGACGTAAGGCATGTGCATGTGTGCTTGTGTGTGCGTGCGTGTGTGCATGCATGTGGCTACATATAGTGTGTCCATATCCATCTGTATGCAAGTGTGTGTGTGTGTGTGTGTGTGTGTGTGCGTGTGCGTGTGCGTGTGCGTGTGCGTGTGCGTGTGCTTGTGCGTGTGCGTGTGCGTGTGCGTGTGCGTGTGCGTGTGCGTGTGCGTGTGCGTGTGCGTGTGCGTGTGTGCCCACGAGTGCATGTGTCTTGTGTGTGAGGGGGCAGAGGCTGTCATGCCGTAAGGCAGAATTTTCACTCCTCACTACTCAGCATATTCTGTGCACACTCCATGTGTTTAGTGTGTGTGTGTGTGTGTGTGTGTGTGTGTGTGTGTGTGTGTGTGTGTGTGTGTGTGTGTGTGTGTGTGTGTGTGTGTGTGTGTGTGTGTGTGTGTGTGTGTGCGTGCGTTCGTGTGAGAGTGTATGTCTATGTGTGTATAGTGTATACAGTATATATGTAAGTGTGTATGAGCATGTGTGTGTGTGTGTGTGTGTGTGTGTGTGTGTGTGTGTGTGTGTGTGTGTGTGTGTGTGTGTGTGTGTGTGTGTGTGTTGTGTGTGTGTGTGACAGCCATTCTTTTCTCTCCCTTTCCTTTCACCTTCCCTGTCATGTTCATGTCATGGCATTTTCCTCTCTCTCTCTCTCTCTCTCTCTCTCTCTCTCTCTCTCTCTCTCTCTCTCTCTCTCTCTCTCTCTCTCTCTCTCTCTCTCTCTCTCTCTCTCCATGCTCTCGTCCTCCCAGTATAGAAACTGGCAGCTCCCCATTCATCATTCCTCCTTTTCCTCTTTTCTTCCTGCCTGTCTCTCTACATTTCTTCTATTTTCTCTGTGTCCGTTTTTCCCCTTGAAACTGCTCTGATCTCTATCAGCAAGGTCTTTAACTTCTACCATTCTGTCCCTTTGCTTCTCTTTGTTTCTTTTCTCTTCTCCTCTCTTCTCTTTTCTTCTCGTCTCTCTGCATTTTTTCACATTCTATACTTTCATGCATACATCTGATCTATCTCTTTTTCATGTTAATCTTTCATGTTAATCTTTTTCTTTTACTCTCACAGTCTCTTCGCCTTTCTTCACAGTCGTCTAGATTGATGCGCTTTCATTTCACTCATCTCGGAGTCTCATTGTCTCATAGTCTTGTTTCCTCCCTTATTTCCTTTCATTTCCAATAATATTCTACAAACTGTATTATTATAGTCGAATAATTTTCTTAATTGATGTTCCCACCCTTCACATTTTCTCCCTTAACCCACAACTCAGACACATCTCACAGAAACACCCAAACCCACTGTGGAAACCAACTGAAGCTACAGTGGATTAGGGGTCAGGCCATGAACCAAAGAAGAGCCACATCATAGTAGTAGAACTGGAGTCAAACAGCTGTATTTACATTCAGATGTGGATTCGGATCTATTATAACCAGATTTAAAGCAAATCATATCCAGATTCAAAGCCATAGCAGAAATTGACCCAGAATCTAACCCAGATTCAGTGTAAGATACCAAGTTCTACACCACACTGCACTCTGGCCTAAGCCATCGCCTGCCCTGTGACTGTCTCCTTTCTTCTGTTTCTCTAGTCACAGCATGTGCCTCCTGCCAATGGCCCTCTGCCCTCCCCCATAGCCCTCTCCCTCCATCCCCATCTCAGCATATGTCGTATTTGCGGCCATCCTTTCCGCCCAACGCCCCTGCCTGACTGGGGTAAGCGCCCCATCCAACCCCACACCCACCTAATAGATCCATCCAGTCTGTACCACAGGCTGGCCATCCCGTTCTCCCCTTCCTGATCAGCCCTGCCTCCACCCACCCCAGCTGGGGTAAGTGCCCCTTACTAACCCCCCTGTTTCTACCCCACCACACCACACCACACCTACCCAATCCAATCCATCTATCCTATCCTCCATCACTGCTCCATGGGCTGTCGTACCCTCTAATTGAGCTGATTTGTTTGCGATTGACAGACTTTCTTTATGGATCAGGAGAGACAACCATCTGGAAGGTGGAACAAAGAGGAGCACCAGATACAATGCAGCTCAGCACAGTCTCTCTCTCTCCCTCTCTTCCCTTTTCTACCCTCTCTCCAACACAGAGGTGGGCAGGACCAACTGGCCAAATGCTGGAGACATTTCAGTTTCAGTTCACTTTGACCCATTAGTGAGGGTGTGTTTGGCTAGTGAGATTATCATCTACTAGCCATGTTGACCGGTGATGAAAAACGTTAATATAGAGTCCTGGAGGGAGCCACATGCGGCCCGCTGAGTGATTTCATCCGGCCCGGCACAGAGCCTTTACAAGAGAAATAACTTTTTGATATATATATATATATTTGGGGGCTTTTTATGTCTTTAATTGACAGGACAGTCGAAGATAGTGACAGGAAGGAAATGGGACAGAGAGACAGGGGAGGATCGGGAAATGACCCCGGCCAGACTCGAAATGAGGGTCCCCATGTTTGGGCATGCAAGCCTAGCGCATGCCCAACCACGCTTAGCGCACGCTTTACTTTATTATTCTTCTCTCCATCCTGTCCTCTGCCTCGCCTTCTATACCGTTCTCCCTCGTTCCATCTCCATCTACCCTTCACTCCACTCCACCCACCCCACACCCCACAATACCATTACCTTTCCTCTGCCTCCCTTTCCCTCTTTCTCCTTTGCTCCATCATCCCACCATCATCTCCCCATCCCCTCCCCCACCCCCTCCACTCCGCTCCCTTCCTACTGTACCATGACTCTCCATTTAGCAAACTGCAGATCAGCAAAAATAACCCCCATAGCGTGATTTATGTGAATTTATAAAGGAGACCTGACAGGCTGTGCATTAAGACCTTTCCAGCAATCAGCACTGTGGAGAAGGGAAAGGGGCTAGAGTGGTAGAGTGGTTCGCCTAGCCAATAACATGCTGCATCATAAAGAACACCACCGGACAGCACCAGAGGGAGAGAGAGCAAAATTAGCCTCGACTAGCATCGCCAGCACAGCTACCGTAGCAAGCACAGCTACCGTAGCAAGCACAGCTAGGAGCAGTAAACACTGCTAAATATAGAGAAGCTAGCCTAGCTGTAATTACGGGATATTAGGTGACTAATTGGAGAGGGCTTGGGACACAGCCTGGGGAAGAAAGCTAAGAAGAACATGTAGGAAAGGAGTGGAGAAAGGTACATCTAATAGAGAGAGAAGGCAATTACAGAGAAGCTACCTCAGCAAAAAACAAATCAATAAGATTCCCTTAATATATAGTCTGTATAGCGATAATGAAGTGGTAAGTCAGCTACAATTAAAGGACATGGAGTAAACGACATGGTGATATTGCACAGACGGCCCCACGAAGAATAGGGTGGTATTGCACAGTCCGCCTAGATGCACTGTGGAGGTCAGCTATTTGCAGGGTTGTGGATTACTCGAGTACAGTCTCAGTCTCGAGTCTGGTCGTGAGGCCGTTTTTTTCAATGGTCTTGGACGTATCTCAGACTCGCTAGTAGTTGAACTTGTCTCAGTATCTGCTACTGGTCTTGCCAAATATGGGTTTTGGTCTCTCGGCCATAAAAACCCAGCAGAATGACTCCAGAATAACCTGCCTGCA
>NC_085863.1:24824377-24826877 GCF_034702125.1 Engraulis encrasicolus | reverse complement strand
ACTAGTGAGTTTCCCATGCACAGGACACAGGAGACAGCCAAAGCAAACATCCAACCTGAGCCTAGGATTACTCTCTCTCTCTCTCTACACACACACACACACACACACACGCACACGCACACGCACACGCACACGCACACGCACACGCACACGCACACACACACGCACACACACACACACACACACACACACACACACACACACACAACCTGAGCCCAGGATTACTCTTACGGCCTGGCACTACCGAGTCAGATGAAGGATCATTCTGGAACACACACACTGTCATACACACTGTCTCAGACAAGACACAGACACCGCACGCACGCACGCACGCACGCGCACACACACACACACACACACACACACACACACACACACACACACACACACACACACACACACACACACACACACACACACACTGAAATAATGTAGAATTCTATACAGTCTGTTTGAATTCCTGTGAACAAATTGGTGCATCCACATACACACACACGCACGTACACATACACATAGCCTACGTTATGATACATACTGTACATACTGTATATACTCATACGCATGGAATAATTCTATACGGTCCGTGTGATTTCCTGTGGACAAATTGGCAGGAGTGTTTTCTACCGTGAAAAAAAGAGAGAGAGAGAGTCAAGAAAGACTGTTGTAAGTTGACCTAGTTTCTTGCTATTTTTGTGGGCTCAGTGCAGTGGCTGGCTGTCTAGGAAGAGATCTAGCCTGACACAATCTCCCCCTCTTCGGGCACCTCTCCACGGCAACACGGAGCCTCGAGATTCTGTACTGGCATAGCGGGCATTTCCCAGTGGGCCCCGCACCCTTGTGGGCCCCTATTTTCAGAAATGTAAAAAAATATATATTTACATTTCTTAAAATGGTGGCCCACGAGAGTGCGGGGCCCACCGGTGAGTCAGTTCTGTGTCGCTAATTATGAGGGGCCCCTTTAAACCAAAAGTGCCCGGGCCCTATTCCTTCCCCAGCCCAGCCCAGCTTGAGAGCCTGTAGTGCTGCATTCGATCCCCAGGGCATAACTGTCATGCCCGGGCACCATGCTGCCGAGGATATGCCACAACAACCACATACGAACACTTACATTCCAGCATACATAATAAATAGGTGCTTTAATCACATACTGTACTTGGGCTACATTTACTGGATTAAAGAGTAGGACGATGAGGAGGAAGGGCATAGAGGTAGGGGAGTACACATGGCTAATCATGTGATTTAATCATTTACATGTATAACATTGGGAGTACTAAAGGGTAGGGACATCGAGGAGAGGGGAGGGGTGGGGGTGGATAAATGGCTAAATACTATGTACTTTAATCATTAAATGTGTATAACATGAAGGCAACTGAAGAGTAAGGATGAGGGCAGAGGAGGGGCAGGGGTGTACAAATGGCTAAACATGTGATTTAATCATATACATGTATAACATTGGGAGTACTAAAGAGTAGGGACATTGAGGAGTGGGGAGGGGAGGGGAGGGGGTGTGCTATTGGCTATTGTTCAACCCCCAGCTGGAGACGCAGTCATTAGCCGTTTGCTAATCCAAAGTAATTAATGCCTTCAGGCCTTAATGCTGCGTCTCAGTGTACTGCAGCCAGCTATAGCGTCAGGCAGGCGTTAGGCTCCAGGCCTGAAGCTGAAGCTGAAGATAAAGCACAGGAGTCAAAGACGGATTTACTGCACGGGCCTATCGGGCCCGGGCCCAGAAGCCAAAACTATATTTCCGTTCTAATACTGCATTAAAATCACTTTAAACAACTCTATTTTCAAAATTTCTCGGGGACATACCCTCGAACCCCCAACACCATAAGGCCTCTAACATCTGGCCTTAAAAGTTTAATGTTTTTATAGACTAGAAACACCCATCAAGGGGGCCCTTTCTTGTTGTCAGGCCCAGGGGCCCATGTAGTCATAATCCATCCCTGGGAGAAGTATTGAGAGGTTTTTATTTTCTTTTGGAGCGAGAGAGAGAATGAAGTGCTTCTTGATGACTTGTGACTTTTTAGCACAGTGACAGATCTGTGGTGTTGGCTTTCTCACGACAGCAGACGGGGTGAGGAGACAAGACGAGGGCAGCGAGAAGAGAAGGAGCGAGCTTTTGGGAAGTTATGACATTCTCCCACTGCTGTGCCTCGGGAGTGAGGCGCGAGGCGGGGGAGAGATGCTAACTAGCTATGACTTGCTGATTATTACTCACTGATCGCTTTGAAAGGTTTAATGTGTATGACTTCCCTTTCTGTCTACCAACTTGCGAGGTCAGGGAAGTGACCATACAATACGATACCCATCTTTTGTTATAGGGTAGGGAAAAAACGAGAAATTTGGAACCATTCATGTCTGTTATTATGAAATATAGAGTAGTTAAACCTTGCATATGGATATTAAAAATTAAAAGCCAAAATTATGTAATATTTCGTAAAAAAAAGTATGTGAAGGCAACACAAATACAAATTGAGTAGTATGACTGTGAACACCA
>NC_085863.1:24809377-24816877 GCF_034702125.1 Engraulis encrasicolus | reverse complement strand
CACACACACACACACACACACACACACGTTCATATCACATTCATTATATCATATATAACCAATACCCAGTTAAAAACCAGATTCTGTTTTGGCCAAAATATTGTGTCTGTCATGGCATACAGTCCCCAACACTGACACTAAAGCACTACATCCAAAGATATTTGGCACTCTACTTCAGGAGTTTCCAACGTCATTCAACTTGGGGCCCCGTCGAAATTTTCACCTATGTTCGGGGGCCCACCTCTGGCCAAAAAAGCAATACAACTCTAAGGAATAGTCAACAGCAACACAGCAAACAAGTATTATTTACATTTGTAGAACATGATTTCAGGGCCCACTTGGAAGCACTTCACGTCCCACCGGTGCGTTTTTTTGTTTGTTTTGTTTTGTTTAAGGGACAAAAAATAACCTCACGCCGCCACAACAGCCTTCATTTTTTCCCCCTTCGATACCTGGTGGTGTACTGGCCTTGGTTAAAACATTTTTTCCCAGGCCAGCCCTGGCTAAACACCCCCCGTTCCCGAAGCATCCACCCCCCACGTGAGAGGGCCGGAGGGGCCTGACATCTGTGGCATAAGGCAGGGGCCCAGGGAAGATGCCATATGATGAGGGCGTGGGTGTGGATGAGTGTGGATGAGTGGGTGTGGAGGAGGGTAGGCAGGGGGTCTTCCTAGAGGGGGCGTGTGTGTGTGTGTGTGTGTGTGTGTGTGTGTGTGTGTGTGTGTGTGTGTGTGTGTGTGTGTGTGTGTGTGTGTGTGTGTGTGTGTGTGTGTGTGTGTTGGGAGGGGGGGGGTGGCAGGGTTGTTGTTTGGGGTCATTGGTGAATGAAAGCTGTGTCTTTGTTTGCCGCTGGTGGAGTGTGAATAATGTGGGCTTGCTAGGCTAGCCTGGGGCCAGGGCCACGCGCCTTATCCAGCTTTCTCTCCCTCTCTTCATCATCACCACACTATCTCTACTGGATGATGATAATGCGTATTTAACAAGCAGGGCAAAGAGAGTGGCAGAGTCACACTCACACCTCCTCACACTGTTGGTTTCAGTGCCACACACATGCACGCACGCACACACACACGCGTGGACTCACATATACACGAGCGCCCACACACACACACACACACACACACACACACACACCTTCCTGTGTTTTTGGAAGAACATACTATGTTCGTTCGTCCACACACACACACACACACACACACACACACTCTCTCTCTCTCTCTCTCTCTCTCTCTCTCTCTCTCTCTCTCTCTCTCTCTCTCGCTCTCTCTCTGACACACACACACATCTTTGAAACTGTTGCAGTAACGGCGTCAACTACAACAGGAGCAGAGTTGTCACTTGGCTTGACAAAGCACAGACGCCAAGTCGTTCACCAGGACACACACACACACGCACACGCACACACACACACACACACACACACACACACACACACACACACTACTGCATTGAACATCCAGGGGAGCTAGTTTTAACAGGCAGGCTTCAGTGGTGCCAGCGTGTGCTTGTGGAAAGCGGCATGCTCTGCCTTGTCCCCAGCGTTTCACACTCTCTCCTGTGAAGCCCTTGGAGCTTATGGAGGCGCTCTCTTCCTGTGTGCCAACACTACTGAGGATGGGCCTGACCCTTGAGGCTTTGGTAATGACTTTCCAATCTCTCTCTCTCTCTCTCTCTCTCTCTCTCTCTCTCTCTCTCTCTCTCTCTCTCTCTCTCTCTCTCTCTCTCATACACAGACACAGACACAGACACAGACACACACACACACACACACACACACACACACACACACACACACACACACACACAGACACATACACACACAAACACACACACCACCACTAACCAAACCAAATGTACTCTGAGTTAGTTGTGAAGCAGCAGGCCCTGAACAAAATGTGCTCGAGTCTCACCGTCGGGCAGGCTGGCTAGGCAGCTGTGTGTGATTTGAAACAGCATCTCCCCACTCTAAAGCAGGACCGAGAACGGGGGAGAGCAGAGCAGGAGCCGTGCCAAAGAACAGAGCACTGAGTGGGCTACACACGGCTGCGATTGTGCTTTGCTCTCCGATATCTGCACTGCAACTGAGAGGTCGTAAATCTTCTACAGTGAGACTGCCGTACGATTACAGTTTATAGCTACATTGCTGCAGTTTTGATTGCTCTGACCTAACCAGCCGCTCATTCTGAGCTCATCCATTTCGGAAAACATAACGGTTTTTTGCGGTTGCGTCCAGTCCACACATCTGTATGGTAGCCTACAGTTCATTCTGTACAAAAATTAACCAGCGCCAGTGTGGCACATAGGGACCTTCTGTAGGCTATATCTGTAGAGTCTATCTCTCTGCGCGATGATTTACTGGTCCGACTTGCTTATCATCCAGGTCTAGTTACCAGCGAGCGAGCGAGGAAATATCTGTCACCACTTGGGTAAAAGAAATAAGCGCAGCAGGGCGCCCCGGTACGCGTGTGTTCCTGATAGATTGACAAGTCGTGCCTCACCCATCCCCTTCCTCATCGCTGGGAAACGAGGAACGGATGAACATTTCAAGTAGTATGCTACATTTCAGAGAAAATGAAAGTGCAAATCGCGGGTCGCGTTGCCAGTTGCCTATGCTACAGCTGACCAGCCAGCTTGCCTGCCTGCTAGTGAGAAACGGGCTAACCGAATCTGTGTCAGAGTGAGACATCAACCTCTATTCAGCCAGCTGTTTCATCTACTGTATATTTTACCAAGACGTAAAACAATATTCAACAGTTAGCCTATTTGTGTTTTTCCAGTCAAACTTATTGCCCATACTCACTTCATGGACAATACAATCTCAACACTAACAATGACAGCACAGTTTGCATAAATTAAGGAGCCCTCGGTGCTAAAATTCATGGTGGGATAGAGGCTAGGTACGAGATAGCTTTAAAAACTTTTTTCAAATGGTCAGAAAAACAGCTATCGCACTCTCTCCTGAAATGTTGCAAGCGATCCGTTTGTCCCGTGTGCGTCTTTTATTCCCGTATCCTTTACTAGCCTATGTGATGCTGCTGCGGCTGCATCTCCCCGAAAGGATGCACGTGCCCGTACCAGCGGCCCGCTCCGTGCATCCATCTGCGCACCAAACTCGACAAGCATTAAAAGAAGTGTCCACAAAAGCCCCGTCAAAATCATGACAGCGCACTGAACTCACCAGTCAGTAGGAGACGTCTCGGAGATCACATCGCTGTACGCAGACAGGAGGACTGGTCTGTTCGCGGTCAGGTTGACAGCCATTCTTTCTGCTTAATCCAGCCCGATGCACAGTGAGGCAAGGCAGAGGAGGAGAGACTGCAGACTGCCGAGAGAGAGGCGAGAGATAGCTACCGAGCACTGGAACAAAGAGACGCGGCGCAGTAGCAGTGCGCTCCACTCTCGCTCAGGAAGGCTTCGCGGTCCTAGTGCGTCAAATTCAGTGGTGCTATTAACCCTCCATCCTCCTCTCCCTCACTCTCTCACGGCTCCCGAGGTTTCACGTCAGACGTCCTCAGTTTAATATGCGCGGCGGCAGTTATTGTCACTGTGGCAAGCCGGCTGTGACAGTCTGTGAATTAAGCATTGTTGTGGAACAGAAGATGTTTTAATCAGAACTGGATTCTCTCCAGAATCGACTGGATCCTGGGCTCCTACCAAACACAACACAAAACCCCCATTCTCCTCACTCTCGCCAGTCACAGCCAGAACAGTCTGAATCATTTACTTATTCAAATCCTTATTTCTGCTTGCTAATGTAAAAAAAGCAGCAATGTCAGAAAAACAAATAGCATTTACCAAGGCATCACATCTTTTAGGCATATGGACAAACAAATTAGATTATATAACTCTGTGTTGTCCCATAGACAAGAGTATCAGATATTAGTGTCTCACATCTTACAGAGAGTGTATCATACAAACATATACTGTACATAGGCTATATAATAGCTTACATCCAGTGTCATATGCATACAGCATATGCACCACCCCCTCTTTATATACCTAGCCAAAATCATACACAACATCCCTACACTCCCACCATCTAAATTGTACACACTGTATACGTGTAATAATGTCACCATACATACATACATACGTACACCATCCCCAAGCTTCCTGCCACATTCACAGAGAGATGAATACACCATAAGTACCACCCAATTGCGAAAACACGCAAGCACACGCACGCACGCACGCACGCACGCACGCACGCACGCACGCACGCACGCACGCACGCACGCACGCACACACACACACACACACACACACACACACACACACACACACACACACACACACACACACACACACACACCATTTGCTATTATGTGTGATCTGGCCGAAGTCCATCAATGTCAATGCACATCCGCTGCTGTGTTAAATGTGCCACAGCATATGGCCTGTCACAGATGCAACCAGGCAGCAATGCATCTCACCCACCCAGCCAGGATTCTAGAGGTCATGGGATCTGTTAACACGCTAAAGAAATCAATTCATTTATATCACCAAAAGATGGATGTGATGACACATGGTGGCCTCCATGCTATTAAACAATTGAGACATTAACCCTACAGGCTTTTAGATTAGCAGAAAACACCTATAAAATGCAAGCATTGGCCTTTAAGATGTTAAGACACCGCGTCATAAATTTGCTGTCAGCAGAATGGCAATGACCAAATCATAGTGCATTACTAAAGGCCCTCTGTTATGTCATAGCAGTGTAGTACTATGGTAGTTAACTTTTCAGTGACTATTACAGTGTGTCACTGCAGGTACGGCGTGCCTTAAGGGGCCACTCATTTTGTCTTGATATATTTTGAACATTTTGAAAAAGATTTGATTGGATTTTCTTGTCAAGAACCCTGTTTGCACTCCTGTGTTTTGATTTTAAACAAACAAAAAGTGTTGAATCCTCTTACGCCTATGTGGTTGGTCGCTCTCTCCAATATAGTGTTCCAGCCCATTACCCCCACACAATCAGCCAAGTGAGAGGAGAGGAGGAGGAATGGAGAAGAGAGATGGAGAGAGGGAGGAGGGGAGAGGAGAGGAGAGGAGAGATGGAGAGAGGGAGGAGAGGGAGGAGAGGAGAGAACAGAGGAGAGACATAGGAAAGGGGAGGAGAGGAGTAGAAAGGGAGCAGAGGAGATAGATGAGAGAGGGAGGAGAGGGGAGCAGAGGAGAGGAGAGAGGGAGGAGGAGAGGAGAGATGGATAAGAACAAATGTAGAGGAGAGAAGGGGAGAAGGAGAGGAGAAGAAAGTTAGAGGAGAGGGAGTAAAGAGCGGAGGGGAGAAGAGAGGAGAGGAGTGCGGGAGGAGAGAGGGAGCAGAGGAAGAGAGGAGAGAAGAAGGGGATGAGAGATACTGGAGAGAGGGTGGGGAGGAGAGGAGAGGAGAGAAGAGAGGAGAGGGGAGAAGAGGAGAGGAGAGAATGAGAAGAAATATAGGGAAGGAGAGATGGAGGGAAGGAGCGGAGATGAAAGTAAGGAGAGGAGAGAGGGAGGAGTGGTAGAGGGGAGTAGGTGAGAGGAGAAAGGGGAGCAGGGGAAAGGACAGCAGGAGGGGAGGAGAGATGGAGGAGAGGAGAGACGGCAGAGAGATGGAGTAGAGGCGAGATGCAGGGGAGAGGAGAGGATAGAGGGAGGAGAGATGGAGGAGAGATGGAGGGGAAGAGAGTCGGATGGGAGGAGAGGAGAGAGGGAGGAAGAGAAGAGAAGAGAGCGAGCTCTGGTGATTATATGGTGGTTACTGCCGCACTCACAGCAAGCCTCTAGCCCCAGACTCCTAGGGGAGGAGAGGAGAGGAGAGGCCTGTTTGTTTGTTCACAGACGGCAAGGGAGGGGAGGGAGAGCAGCTTGCCCATGCACCCAGGCCCAGCATCCCTTGCCCCAGGCTTATACAGTATGCTTAACTCAGTGGTTCTTAAAGTGGGGTCCGGGGACCCCTGGGGGTTAGTATAGCTGTGCATTGCCAGGGGCTTCCTGAAAAAAGTTTATAATGCAATACATGCAATACATTCCAACATAGGCCCGTAACGCACCTGTGTGAAGCTGGCCCCCCCTCCGACCCAAAATGCTGAAATAACACTGCAGATTGCTTGTGCTTCGTTTGTGCCGGATTGTGCTGTAAACATTTTCGTTTGTGCTATTAAGGATTTTGAGTCATTTAAATATGAAAATACTAAAAATACTAATACATTTTCAATGGGCAACCCCCCCTCCAAGTCCAATTATTTCCAAAGTAGTCTCAATCGAAGGGAATTTGTTTGTGCTCACTTGTGCTGTGAAAATTAATGCTTCAATCATTTGTTTTTTAAAGTTACAGCTGTTTTATTTTATTCAGTAAAACGGCTGTAACTTTACAAAACAAATAATTTAAGTGTTAATTTTTGCAGCACAAGTGACCATGAACAAATCTCCTTCGATTGAGACTACTTTGGAAAAAATTGGACGCGGGGGTGGGGGCTGCCCATTGAAAATGTATTAGTATTTTCAGCATTTTCATATTTAAATGACTCAAAATCCTTAATAGCACAAACGAAAACATTTTGCAGCACAATCCGGCACAAACGTAGTACAATCAATCTGCAGTGTTATTTCAGCATTTTGGGTCGGAGGGGGGGGCAGCTTCACACAGGTCCATAACTTCCACTGATGGAACGCTCTAATAGTCATTGAAAAGTTAACTACTATTGTGCTACACTACTATGACATAACACAGGGCCTTAAGTAATGCACTATGGCTTGGTCATTGCCATTCTGGTAACTGCACATTTATGACTTTTTGTCTTAATCCGTTAAGAAAACAGGGTTCCTACATAGGCCCAGTTTTTGAATTAAAGTAAGTAGTTAAGTGTTGCTTTTGTCTGTTTTTCTGTTCTATTCTTGGAAAATTAAAATGACTAGTTAAAACAATTGTGGTAACTGTAAATTGAGGTTCAATCATGAGGGGGTTCTTGGCGCATCTTCTTCCACTCCATAAGGGATCCGTGGCCCAAAAAAGTTTGAGAATTCCTGGCCTAACTCACAGCCACACCACACAAGACCTCTTCCCCCTCGCATCCTTGCCAGTCTCTGCCCTCCCCTCCAGGGATCGGGAGTGGCCCTTGGCGATACAAATCTCAAAAACATTTTGTTAGGCTTATTTACAATAACTCTCTCCCCAAGAGAGACTGCCAAGACGGCCTCAGCAGAGTGTCAAAGTATGACTGGTATGAAGAGAGCTCCAGCAGGACTGCTGCTAGCTTTGGCCGGGCCCGGGACAAACTCATCTGAAGGGCCTCCTCACACAATACATGCAATGTACCAAGGACTTTTCCCATCACCAGCCAAAATTGCTAGTCGATGTTAATCTTACTGGCCAAACACACACTCACTAAATTACTAATGGGTCAAAGTGGCTAGTAAGATGGTCTTTTTTAGCAGTCAAGCTGAACATTCACCAGCATTTGGCTGCTAGAAAAGACCATCTTACTAGCCACTTTGGCTGGTTGGCTGGTGTTAATT